>NW_026867561.1:270752-345664 GCF_020745735.1 Hemiscyllium ocellatum
TTTTGGGGAACTCAAGCTGTCGCAGTGTGTCATAGCTGTCTTGACACAGCTCTGTTTTTGGATATTGTGGTGGTTACTGCTGTAACTAAGAGTCTGGTGTGCATGTGTAGCCTCTCTATATAATTTAGTAAGAATTTCACGAGAGCACTAATTCTCCATAGCCCTCAGCAGTAATGCATTCCACAGATTCACCACCCTCTGGCTGAAGAAATCCCTTCCCCTTTCAGTTCTAAAGGATCGCCCCTTCATTCTAAGAATTTTCCCTCGGATTCTAATCTCAAATACAATAAAAACATTTTCCCCACATTCGTTGCCCGGGCCTATAAGCAATTTGCATACTTCAAAGAGATCCTCTCACCATTCTTCAAAACCTGTAGAGTACAGGTCCAGAGTCTTCAATAACTCCTGAATTGCAAGCCCTTCATCATTCTAATAAATCTCCTCTGGAATCTCTCCAAGACTAGCACATACTTCCTTTAAAAAAAATCTGAAAACTGTTCACAATATTCTAACTGCAGTCTGACTAGCACCTTCCACAGCCTCAGCCGTACATCCCTGCGCTTGTATTATTCCGAACTTTCAAGTGATATCCATACGAGAATCCCTGGGCACTTCATATTATCAATGCCTTCGCCATTAAGAATAGCAACTTCACTTCCATTCCGACCACCACATTTGCTACCTCATACTTTCCCACGTTGTATTCCGTCTGCCACTTCTGCCACATTTATCCCACACATTGCTTCCTTCTGACTGCGTAGGAAATCTCTGTTGATGTTCTTGTAATTTTATAGTCATCGTTCTGTGTCGTGTAACATAAGCAGAGAATTCAATTATATCATCGTTCGGCTGCTGATAATTTATAGAGGAAACAAATGCTCTTTCCGTGGGTAACAATCCTGATTGATTGAGGTGCAGCCTCAAAGTATTGATTAAAAGACAAAAACATGAGTAAAAACAGCAGTTGCCATTGATCCCCACAGGCCTACTGTACTATTCAGAATGCTTATGGCTGATCTGATTGTGGCCGAGCACTCCTTTCCTGTCCCATCTAAGTAAACATTAGTGCTTTTGTCCATCAACAAACTAGGAAGATGAAACTCGAGAACGGTCAGTGAATTAGATTGTCCTGCTCCCTGGCAAGCAGAATGCTAAATAGAGCTTAATTCTAAGAAGAAATTTATATACCTTTTGTAAATGTTAAAATGGAGATTTATTACTTCTAAGCAATGTTAAACTGGCAAGCAGAATGCTAAATAGAGCTTAATTCTAAGAAGAAATTTATATACCTTTTGTAAATGTTAAAATGGAGATTTATTACTTCTATTCCAATGTTAAAATGGAGATTTATTACTTCTACCTTACTACTCAGCAAGGTAGAAGCTGTGTTTTACAAAATCAAATATAGGAACAGATGCAGTCATTTCAGGTGCTCAAACATGTTCCAGACAAAGAACATTGGAGATTTAGGAATCCAAGGTAGACACGCAGGGGCCTGAAAGAACAATGCAGGCCAGGCAGCATCAGGAAATGAAGTCAATATTTCGGGTTTAATCCGTCTTCAGGACGTGACTCATCATTAAAACACGAATAAAAAGTCTCCATTGCTCCCTGATTGAAAAATTTCAAATGGTGGAAATAACATCTGGGCGAATAAGTACCTCCTGTCATTTGGAGATTCGATGTTTGAAACGGAGCAAGCCAGTTCTGACACGATTATGCCCCACTCTTCCTGCTCACAGTGTTTTGTTTCCTTTTACAATGTCAGATCTTGTATTTCATTCCTCTGGATTTCTTCAGTGAACTCTACATTTGGGTTATTTGATATCAGTCCAAAATGCACTGCACAAATTCTGATGCCTGATGATTAATGTCAGAACAACCATCTCTCTTCACTTCCCCTGTTTTCTGTATTTTGTTCAATGCAATGTGCAGATTCTCACTCCACTTCAATTGATTGGATTCTGTTTCCTACCCAAATGCAACTAAATGACGTTATATTTGGTTTTGATGCACCTTGAGCCATAAAGATCTCCAGCTCAAAACATGCAGTGTAGCTCAGTCTGACAAAGGACAGAATGAAATCTACTCGGTAAGATTTTCTATTCACAAACACAGATTGCTTTATTTTCCTTATGAATGTATGTTTTCTGAATAGCATCTCTTTTCTCCAGATCTTGCCTTATTCAAATTTCCAAAATGATTTAATGATTATGAAAACAACGGATAATTTTCAACGTTTATATCATTTTATTTTCTGTAAGATTTACAAGCCTTCAATTATCTGCTTAATCTATTGTGTCCTCTGAGGATAGAATGAATCTGGTCATTCCCTCTCGTATTTCCACAAATGTTCCTGCATTCGGCACAGTGGTTAGCACTGCTGCCTCACAGCGCCAGGGACCTGGGTTCGATTCCCGCCTCAGGCGACTGACTGTGTGGAGTTTGCACGTTCTCCCCGTGTCTGCGTGGGTTTCCTCCGGGTGCTCCGGTTTCCTCCCACAGTCCAAAGATGTGCGGGTCAGGTGAATTGGCTATGCTAAATTGCCCGTAGTGTTAGGTAAGGGGTATATGTAGGGGTATGGGTGGGTTGCGCTTCGGCGGTCGGTGTGGACTTGTTGGGCTGAAGGGCCTGTTTCCACACTGTAAGTAATCTAATCCTCTGCAATGCCTTCTACCAGATTGGCTAAATATTATGTTTATTATGAGAGACCATGTGTTAAAATGAAAGGAGCTGTTTGCTCAGTGACTGTAGTTACTATTACTCTCCATGATTCGAAACGTGCCACTAGATGATTTACCACTCTTATTAGTAAGGGACTGTGCTCGATGTGTTATTCCATAGTGTGGACCTGTGCATCACCTCCGAACAAAAAGGTATCAGCAGCAGTAGAAGAAGGGAGACAAGAGGTCAGAATCTTAACGTTTCAGACTGGCAGGTTACAACAATGGATCAGAATCTGAGATCAATGAACTGGAATGTTCCAATAATGTACAGGAGTTTACCTTTGGGTCTTTCTGGCTTTTCCGTGATCGGATATCATTATCCTATCGGATCTGGGCTGCATTTTGGGTGATCCAAGCTGGATACTTTCCGATCCTCGCTATCGCTGGTGTTCCTGGTGAGTCTCTCTATCCGACCATTAACTCTACTTACCTTGTTGCTTCGAATTACTGTCCTATTTATTTAGGTTCAGAAAAGATTGATGCAACTGAAATCATTTTCATTCATAAACTTTATTTCTTATCAAACAAGTTTAAACCTAAAACCAAAGGAGGTAACAAACTGTTCACAACCTCCATATGTAACATTACCCTGAATTGATTTCTGCCTCCATGTTTACCCCAGTAATAACACTGTGCATTATTTAATGCACAATATCCATTGTTTCCATCTCAGTCTCACTCCAGCTGCTGACTTATCTGTACTTATTTCCTATGCAATTTGCATTCCAGGTCTTTTCCCTTTCCAGTTCTACTAGTAAATATTCAACAGGGAACATTACCTGCTGTTCTGCCGACAGATGTCCTTTTCTTGGGACACCATGGCATTGTAGTAATATCACTGTACAATAACCTGAATCACCAGGGTCGTGCTGTAGTGCCATGGGCGCAAATTCAACCCCACCCCCTTGCAACTGCGATAACTTACAACAACTCTGCGGTCATCATTACTGAAAGCAATTTTTTGTGAATTACGTGGTTTATTCATATCCATCAGAGAAACATAACATTCTTTGTTCGATCTGTCTTATCCGTGATTTCTGAAAACAAAAATGTCATTGGCTTTGAAGTGTCCTCTGGAATAGGAGAAGGCGAAGACTGTAGATGCGGAGTTCAGAGTCAAAGAGTGCGGTGCTGGAAAATCACAGTCGGTCAGACAGCATCCGAGGACATCCTAACAAAGTGCTTAAGCCAGAAACGTCGATTCTTCTGCCTCTCGGATGCTGGCTGACCAGCTGTGCTTTTTCAGCACCACACTCTTGTCCTCCAGAATGGCTGAGCAATGCTCCTTACTCAGGAAATTGCATGATTCAGAAGAAAAGCTGATCTTTCCAATATTGCCTGAATGTCTTAAAAGATTACTGAAAAGAAAGATGAGTCCTTTTCCTCGGCCGTAACATTTTTTCCAGAAAATTATTTCAATTTCTGTACAAATGCGACAGCCTGTTCAAGTGAATTCCTTTCCCTCTGTTTCTTCGTCTGAGTGTGGTGTTTACCTCAAAGGCACCACTAGTGTTATAGTAACTGAACGTCAGAAAGCAACTACTTCTATGGAAAGATGTAATGTCCAATTTTCAAATCTGCAAGTGTTTCTTAACAAAGCGAAATTAATATAAAGGTTCAAAATTAAGGAAAGGTGACTGGTTTGCTAAATAGCAAAAGGGTACCCTCTGTATTTTTGAAACCTGATGCACTTGTACCATCAGAACGTTGGCGTCGGTGTTGTACATGCTTTCGTCGCGGTTGTGTTTCAGCTGCTGCATAGATTCAATGAGGAGCTGCAAAGTCAGTGAAAAACTAAGCAAAGACTGCAGAGAGGAAAACTCTGGAATGAAGGAGGGGGAAGATAGTGGGAAAGTTTGAGCACGCGAGGCAGTTTGGGCTCACCAGACAAATCCTTACATTTGGAGCAAATGATTCCCAACAAATTGAAAAAGCAGAGTGAGGCAAGTTTGTTGCAAAGAGGAGGCGGTGTCATTGCTGGGTCACCACTTCGAACAAAACATTTAGTGTTACACCAAGGTGAGGGCTGTGCTTACAGTGGCCATCAACGTCACAGTTCTATTGAATTTCTATGATGTGGATCTTCCCAGGCAGGCGTAGGTATGACTTCCATCAACTCCCAGGTTGCTATCCATCGATGTATCCATGAGGTCATACACGTTACCTGCTCCAGGGTAGAGGCACATATTGTTCCTGTCATTATGGATGGAGGAGAGAAAATCGCCGAGCAGTACCAGTGAACTGAGTAACTTGTATTAAGTTTAATATGTCTATGGGATGTGTGTGTTAATGGCTGGGCCAGCGTTTATTTTCTATCCAAAGTTGCCTGGAAGATGTGGTAATCGGCTATTTGTTGGTCTACTGCAATCTAGTTGATGCAGACAGAATAATAATACCATTCAGTTGGGCCTGGGTGTGTGGGGGTGGGGGAGAGGTATTATAGGATTTGGAGAAACCCGGAAGGAACAGTGATATGTTGAAATATTTCCAAGTCAGTAAGGCAAGTGGCTTGGAGGAGACCTTGTAAATGATGGTTTTCCGATGTATCTGTTGCACACTACTTTGTGATGTGCTTGTAGTTTTAGAAGTTGCTGTCTGAGGAACATTGTTGACTTTCTACAGATGGCATTGTAGATTCCACTAGACTTAATTGACAGTAATTGAATAAAGTTAGTATTGATTAAAAGGAGATCGTCCAGAAAGTAGTTTTACAGGAAGATCCACAGGGACTACGAGCTGAAGTGGGCATTTGACCCCTCCCTTCTGATGTTCAACATTATTTCGACAGAATAAACCCTGGTGCTTGGCGCTGTGAGGCAGCAGTGCTAACCATTTACCAATCGTGCTGGCCAAAGACCCATCAACGAACTAATTGATCATTGTCTCACACAAATTGTGAAGATTTTACTCCTCATTCCTCCGAACATCCCTGGAAAAGAGGGCCAGGTTGACAACTTTCCTCCCTCTGGTCCATCACCAACATATTTTTCAGAAACACAAAGAAAAATGTACTGTCCAAATCTGCACATAGGATTCAGGATGTAATCTCATGAATGTCTTGTAAAACTGTATTATGGCATCCTTACTGCTATTTTAAATCTCCACATACAGGAAGACAATGAGGGAGCTGTCCTCTGTATATTACGCAAACTGTGCCAGTGCGTTGGCGATCCACCAGTTGGAAATTGTAGCATTGTCTAAATGGGGAAACACTTACCCAAACCATCACACCGATGATGGAATAAGTGATGTTTCCTGTTTCCGTAAATCCATTTCTGTTTCTGCCTCCTGCTCCATGGTAATTCCTGCACTAATCAGTTTTGAGTGTCCAATTGAATCAGGGGGAGCCGACATAATTAATCTGTACACATTATCCCCCATACATACTGACCTCATTCCTGTCCGAGCCAATATCTCAGCTGAAAATGTGTTGCTGGTCAAAGCACAGCAGGTCAGGCAGCATCCAAGGAACAGGGAGCCAATATGTGAGTCTGAACTAGTTGGTTAACAACATCAGCATTCTACTTCACACTGAACCATGTTTCATACCACTTTTCAATTCTATCTCCACGACATTGACCTACTTCCACCTCAATTAAATCCTCAATTTGTGGCTGTGCTTCAGACCCTCTCCTGAAAAATAAATTGTCAATATCTTTGGTAGATCGAGTCTTAACCTGCTCAATACACATGTCAGTGATATCCTAGTTGAAAAATCCATATCCTTCAGCTCATCCTCAATTCTATTGCCTGTCTTACAATTCAGACCGAGTACCATTCACCTTTCCCCTCGTACAGCTTGAACTACACTGTCCGATTCACCCATCATCCCTGTACACACTGACCTCCACTGTCGCGTTTACCCATCACCTCTGTGGTCATAGTCCTTCACAATTCTGTTCACCTATTACCCCTGTACTGAATGGCCTACATTGCCACATTGACCAAACACACCTGCACTCAATTATCTAAACTGGCCCATTCATTCATCACGCTCTACTCACTTAATTACACTATCTCATTCATCCATCACTCCTGCACTCATTGTGGGACACTGTCCCGTTCACCCACCGCTCCTGTATTCACAGTACTACGCTATCCTGTTCACCCATCATCCCTTTACTCACGTACCTGCACAGTCCCATTCACCCATCACAACTGAATTCACTGATTTACACTCTTCCATTCGCCCATCATTGCTATGCTCAAGTACCTATACGGTCCCATTCACTCATACCACTCTTCTTATTGACCGACACTGTCACAATCACCAATCACCCCGTGCTTACTTACTTAACTGACCCGTTAACCCATCACTCCTGTGCTCACTGACCTACACTACCTCTTTTACTCATTTACCATGTACTCGCCAACCTAAACTGTCCCAATCACCCATCACTTCCGGTAATTACTGACCTACACTGGCCAGTTCATCCATCAATCCTGTACTCATTAACATACAGTCTCCTATTCATGCATCACCCCTGTACACACTGTCTTAGGCTATCCCGTTCATCCATTTCCCGATAGTCACCGACCTACATTGTCCCATTCATTCATCACCACTCTACTTATTGACCGACACTACCCCATTCGCCCATCTTCCATGAACTCACTGACCTAAACTGTCCCAATCACGCAACACTCCTGGTGATCACTGACCTACACTGTCCCATTCACCCAACGCTACTGTACTCATTAACGTACTCTCCCATTCAGTCATCATCCCTGTGCTCACTGACCGAGGCTATCCCGTTCACAACTTACCCCTCTAGTCACTGGCCTGCATTACCCCGTTCAAGCAAGATCTCTGTACTCAATGAGATACTCATCCCATTTCACTCGTCACCCCTGTACTCAGTTACCTGCACTGTCCCATTTACCCATCACTCCTGTACTCACTGCCGTACACTATCTCATTCACCCATCTCCACTGTCCTCACTGACCTCCACTATCCCAGTCACATAACACCCTTGATACACACCTCGCTGCACTGTTCCATTCACCCATCATCCCTCTGCTCACTGACAGTCACTGTCCCAATCACCAATCACCCCAGAGCTCACTTACCTACACTGACCCGTACACAATGTGCTCAATGATATTCACTGTCCCAATCGCCCAACACTCAGGGTAATCAATGACATACACTGTTCCGTTCACACATCCCTCTGCATTCACCAAGTTGTAATGTCTGTTTCACACATCACTCGGGTATCACAGCCCTACACTGTTTGATTCACCTATCATCACAGTACCCACTGACCTGCAGTGTCCTGTTCACCCAAAATCCCTGTGCTCACTTACCTACACTGTCGCGTACGCCCATAACCCCGTGCTCACTGAACTACACTGCCCCATTCACCCAACATTCATTACTTACTGACCTATACTGTCCCAATCAAACATCATTCCCGGTAATCACTGACTTACACTATCCCATTCACCCATCACCTGTATACTCATTTGTCTACACTCTCCTATTCATGCATCATCCCTGTACGCATTGGCCTTTTAATCCCCTTCACGCATTACCCCTGTACTCCTGATCTGCACCAATCCGTTCAACCAACACATCTGTACTCAATGAGCTACACTGTCTCATTCACTCATCACCATGTGCTCACTGACCTACACTTCGCCATTCACTCACCACTCCTCTTCTCACTGATCTACACTGTCCCGTTCACCCACCTCCCTGTTACCCACTGACCTACACTTTCGCATTCATACATCACCCCTGTACTCACTGACGTACTGTGTTACATTCACCTATCACCCCTGTGCTCAATGTGCTACATTCTCCCGTTCACTGATCACCACTGCATTCAATTACCTACATTCTGGCGTTGTCCAAATACCCCTGTAATCACTGAGCTACACTGTCCCATTCACCAATCATCCCTAAACACACTGTCCTACACTGTCCCATTCACCAATAACCCTTTTAATCACTATTCTATATTGTCCCGTTTACCGATCTCCCTTATGCACATTGAACCGACACTGTCCCATTCATCCATCACCCGTACACACATGGATCTACATGTCTCATTCACCCATCATCCCTGTACTTGGTGATCTATACTTCCCCATTCGCCAATCACTGCTGTAATTATTAACCTGCACTGACTTCTGTTATGCTAATACCCCTACTTTATGTTCTTATTCTTCTGAGTAACCGTCTTTGGCATCAATTTTCAATTTAGTCTATTCCTTCAAATCCCTATTGATGTATTCTTTAACTCATGTCCCTTTCAGCGCTGCCTAATGAGGTGGTTAAAACGAATGTGTTTCCGTCTGTCAGCCTCTCTAGGCCGGAATGTATCATCTGTTATTCAGTGGTGCTTGTATTGTTAGTTACTTCCCAGTATATCAAACTTGGTGCTCCTTGCCAGACAGGGCATTTCAGCAAGTTTGACTTTTGTCTTTGAAACCGTTCACTGTGTTTCCTTTGAAAGTCTGTGTTGCCACTGTCAAGCTGATCATGTGTTCAATTAGACGAGGAATCCCCCACCCGTCCAAATCCTCTCGGAAGCTACCCCTTCACGGTTTGAAAACATAAGTGTCGAATCTGCAGCTCTGTCACTTTTATTACGTATTGATCGACATGAGCTGGGAAATAGGACGAAGAGGAAGCATATTTGATGATTAAAAGGCAGATAACTAAGGGTATGTTTCAAAACGATGAAATCGATTGAAGAGGAATCTGTAAGACGATGACCCTGTCATGATTAAGAAAAGTAGTCAACATAAGTGCCCAAAAGGAAAAATAAAACGCACCAAATGCGGAAGACTGCTGGTAGGCCGGATAACTGCATCCTTTTAACGATGCAGCAGTTGACTGATTTGAAACAAATAAAGTTGTTGAAAACTGATAGGAAATAAATTGCCTGTAAACAACGAGAAATAACATGAAGTGCTATTTGTAAATAAGCAAAACAGAAGAGAGCAGCGAAAGTCGTTTTGGGACATTTGGAAGATTAAACTGGCAATTTCCGGTCGGGAAAGGTGAGCAAAAGCAGATAATGCCAACCAGCAATGTATATTGGTTATCACACTGGCTAGATAGAGAAATATCCTGGGAGGTTCACATTTCTTAACAGCACGAAATATCATGTAACACGTCTTACCTGCAGAGTAAGGTATTTGACAAAAGAATGAGACTACAAACTATCCATCATACGCTGTTGGTCTGGTAATGGCATTTTGAAATAAATTGCAACAGGGACATTCCTGGCATATTTTGAAATATCCCCAAACTCTCAGGAGGATTCCAATAGATTTAAAACATGTTTCTGGTATAAATGGCTTCAAGGTGGAATAGAAGGGGGCAGTAACAGGAAAATATAAATTAGGAAGCATTTGGTCTATTGTTAAGAAATGATTGAGACTATTAAAGAGAAGAAAAAAACAACAGGGCACTTGCAAAACATCAATGGCATCAAACAAATCAAAATAATTTCCGACAATGGAAATCGTGTCTGACAAATTTGTTGTATTGTTTGAGGATTAACGAGCAATGTTATTAAAAGTCAACCATTCGACCATTTATTTAGATTTGATAAGCCTTTGGTAAGCTATCACATAAAACATGTCTTCCACAACTTATGACCTTTTTATTCAGAGATTAATGATTTATTATGACACAATAGGGTTGGTCTTGTTTAATATATCTCTATGAGGATGGAAAGATATAGCTAATGGTGTACAACAAGTATTTGACCTTGGAATCGTCACTCTTGAGAAGAATGGTTTGGACAAGAGGTTTGAATGCAATCAATCAATATTTGGCGATGACGACATAAAATGGTTTGGAATGCATGATGCGATAAAAGTATTCGAAATTTGCATGGTGAAATAGATAAATGGAGTTCATTGCAAGGATATGTGAGGTCATGCACTTGAACTGAAGAATCAAAAAGTAAACCATTATTCATGTCTTGCTGCAAGTCTTGCTCTAATGTACTGGCAAACGTTTCTAAAGCTTCCAAAGCTGGGGAGATAGTGCAGTTTGCTGAGCGATGCACAGTAAAATCTGCTCAGCTCTCAATGGTGGGCTATCACCTTGTCCAAGTTTATACTTTCTGGGCTGCTTCTATGAGGCAAATTCAGAATTTAATGTAACCAAACATTTCAGCTGATCTGGCAATGCCTTTATTCAATGTTCTCATGCTTGCGATTGCACCCTCATGGTTTATTGTAGTTACAAGTACCTAAGAACAGTGCAAAGCTTTCTTGCGAGCAGTAGAGGTATATCATAGAAAACAAGCGTATACAGATCATTGATTGCTGACAGAACAAGGCAGAAAAGGAGATGGCTGCACAGTAAGTGCACATAGCAAGATCATGATTAGGAAGATCAACATTATTTGATTTTGCAGAGGTCCAATCGCCAGTCTCGTAATGATAGGGAAGATGCTATTGTTGTACCTTTGGTGCGTATGCTGGAACTCCTGTATCTTCTGCCTGACAGCAGAGTTTGTAGGAGATCATTAGCGGGGTGCCAGGGATCTTTGATGATGTTGGCAGCTTTTCTGCGCCAACGCGAGTCATGAATGGAATTTCTAGATGTGAGGTTAGCTTCCGTGATAGAACATAGAACATAGAACAATACAGCACAGAACAGGCCCTTTGGCCCACGATGTTGTGCCGAACATCTATCCTAGATTAAGCACCCATCCATGTACCTATCCAATTGCCGCTTAAAGGTCGCCAATGATTCTGACTCTACCACTCCCACGGGCAGCACATTCCATGCCCCCCCCCCACTCTCTGGGTAAAGAACCCACCCCTGACATCTCCCCAAACCTTCCACCCTTCACCTTAAATTTATGTCCCCTTGTAACACTCTGTTGTACCCGGGGAAAAAGTTACTGACTGTCTACTCTATCTATTCCTCTGATCATCTTATAAAAATCTATCAAGTCACCCCTCATCCTTCGCCGTTCCAACGAGAAAAGGCCAAGATCTCTCAACCTATCCTCGTACGACCTATTCTCCATTCCAGGCAACATTCTGGTAAATCTTCTCTGCACCCTTTCCAAAGCTTCCACATCTTTCCTAAAGTGAGGCGACCAGAACTGCACACAGTACTCTAAATGTGGCCTAACCAATGTCCTGTACAGCTGCAACATCACTTCACGACTCTTGAATTCAATCCCTCTGCTAATGAACGCTAATACACCATAGGCCTTCTTACAAGCTCTATCCACCTGAGTGGCAACTTTCAAAGATCTATGTACATAGACCCCAAGATCCCTCTGTTCCTCCACCTGACTAAGAGCCCTACCATTAACCCTGTATTCCGCATTCTTATTTGTTCTTCCAAAATGGACAACCTCACACTTGGCAGGGTTGAACTCCATCTGCCACGCCTCAGCCCAGCTCTGCATCATATCTGAGTCCCTTTGCAGCCGACAACAGCCCTCCTCACTATCCACAACTCCACCAATCTTCGTGTCATCTGCAAATTTACTGACCCACCCTTCGACTCCCTCATCTAAGTCATTAATAAAAATTACAAACAGCAGAGGACCCAGAACTGATCCCTGCGGAACTCCATTTGTAACTGGGCTCCAGGCTGAATATTTACCATCTACCACCACTCTCTGACTTCGACCGGTTAGCCAGTTTTCTATCCAATTGGCCAAATCTCCCTCTATCCCATGCCTCCTGACTTTCCACATAAGCCTACCATGGGGAAACTTATCAAATGCCTTACTAAAATCCATGTACACTACATCCACTGCTCTACCCTCATCCACATGCTTGGTCACCTCCTCAAAGAATTCAATAAGAATGGGCTGTACACATCACTTTCTGCAGTTACTTACATCGCTGCATAGAACAGTTGCCATACCAGACCGCTATTCACCTGGGCAGTACGATTTCAATGGTGCATCTGTAGAAGTTGGTGAGGGCACTTTTGAACATGAAAAAATCTTCCTGAGCCGCCTGAGGAAGAAGACACGTTGTTGTGCCTTTTTGGCTGTCGCATCTATGTGGTAAGTGAAGGATATATTGTTGGTTTTTGTCACTCTTAACAACGTCGCATTGTCTACTCACCCCAACTCATCCATTGATGTAGATGGGTGGCGTTCTCCTCCTTTATTTCTGAAATCTATAGTCAGAATCTTTTTTTTTGTTTTGCCAACATTGAGAGAGAGGTTGTTATCATTGCATCACAATAACTTTCTGCATTGGGATTCATTGTTATTTTATATCCGGCCATCAACGGTGGAGTCGTTTGCAAGTGTAGTCTGTGCCCGTTCACTGAACGCTTATGTATGTTCCTGTTAGCTGATCGTGTATTTAGGAACATGAGGAAGCCCTTGAGTACTACTCAAAAATAGGCAAGCGATTTGTAGCAGAGAGCCTACTGATTGACTCCTGTAGAGTAGAGCTGCTGGGGATGGTTTACTGGAGGTTGTGTTGTGAACTGCCAAGCAAATTCAGGGATACCTGAGGATTTGCTGACTCAAATCTGGACGGAGCATGGGGACTGTAATTCCAACATCTGGGTCTGTAACATGAACAACAAATGTAGCAGAGGGTGCAGAGAGAGGAATCTCTGAAACCACGAAGTGCCACACAGTCACAAAGATGTACAGCACAGAAACAGATCCGTCGGAACTACTCGTCCTTATCGACTAGATAATTGACATTAATCTCCTCCCATATGCATGCATTTTGCCCATATCTCACTAAACGTTTCGTCTTCATGCACCCCTGCAGACTTTTTTGAAACGTTGTAATTGTCCCAGACGCAAAGCTGCCAGAGGCTACTAGTTCCATGCACACAGCACTATCTGCGTGAAAATATTGACCCTAAGGACTTTTTAACTGTTTTCCCTCTCACCTTAAAACTTTGCCCTCGAGGTTTGTGCTCCTTCGGGCTTGGGGAAAGATTGTGAATAATCATATTATCCATGCCCCTCATATTTTTATATACTTCGATAAGGTCACCTCCTCAGCCTTTGACACCAGCGAAAACAGACCCCGCCTGTTCAGCCTCATCCTCGGGCTCAATTTACAAAAACCTAGCAATATCCTTGTAACACCCTTTCAGAACCCTTTCAAGTTTCACAGTATCTATTCTGCAGCAGAGACCAGAGCTAAGGGCAGTATTTCACATCTGCCGAAACCAAATCTGCTGTACAGCTGAAATTCGACCTTTCAAATTCGTATTTAATGCACCGAAAAGTACAGGTTGGCATATGAAGCACAGACCTCAGTAACCTATTTACCTGTTACTCTGTTTTCATGCAACTATCAACTTTCATTGCAAAGTCTCTTTGTTTGGCAATACTGCCCAGGATATTACGAATCAGAGTACAAATCCTGCCCCTGTTTGCCTTTCCATGATGCAGCACATCAGTGATATCTGAATAAGCTCTATATGCAATGCCTCGGCCCACTGGTCCAACTGGTCAACGTCCCATTGTAATCTGAGGTAAGCTGCTTAGCTGTACACTACACCACCAATTTTGGCGTTTTCTACAAATTTGCCAAGAATACATCCTCTGCTTACACTAAAATAATTGTGACAAAAAGCAGTGGGTACAGAACCGATCCTTACGATTCCTTGCTGGCCACAGGCCTCCAGTTTGACAAACAACCCTCAAACATCTCCCTCTACCTCCTATTTTCGAAACAGTTCCATATTCAACTGCCTAGTCTCTCTTTATTACGTGTCATCTAACTTGACTAACCAGTCCCCCAGGCAGTACCGTGTTGAACACCCTACTGAAGTCCACATAGACAACGTGAATTTCTGATTTTTTTTTACTGAAAGGGATCTGCCATATCCATCCCGGGTTTTCCAAGAACAACTTCCCAATCTATAGTTTCTCCAGGAGCAGAGTGTTAGGGTCCCCAGATAGAACAGAGAGCTGGTCACTGAACCGTGTCACCTCTTTGAACACGACTTGCAGCGTTACAGCGGGGGAGGGTGGTGCTGCCATTGGCTGTTTGGGTCACAGTTTTATCCAACTTCTATGATCTGGAACTTTCAAGTCAGGACTTGCAGAAATATCCATCATCTTCCAGTATGTCGACATCAATGTCACCATTCGATGACGGAAGATATATATGTTGGAAGAGGTGAATGTAATGTTTTGTCTCTCAAGAGGTATCTACCATGTGCCCTCACCTTCATCTGCCTATTGCATTCTCAGCTGCCTTCCCGAAAACCCCACCTGCCTCCCATCTATCTCTCAGCCCCCAGGCCACAAGTCTCATTCCTGAAGATTGGCTGATGCCTGAAATGTCGTTTCTCCTGCTTCTCCGAGGCTGTCTGACCTGCTGTGCTTTTCCAACACAACACTCTCGACTCTCATCTGCAGCATCTGCAGTCCTCACTTGCTCCTCGCTGCCAGATGTATTCGTGTTTTCCCAGTATAGCGAGATTCCAATAGGGCACATGGCTTTGCAGCGTCCCCATGTCACTGGGGAGATGTGGAGTTTCCGAAGAAACTATCACAATCCGTTAATGTTGCAGTGTGACCATTCGCAATACATCGAGCTGCTGAATACTCACTTTTCTCGCAGCAACCACAGCCACTTCATTCAGAAGCTGCCAGCCATTCCCATCCTCTTAAGGTATCCACGTAGAAAAGAAAAAATGGCCTCTGATATAAAGCCAGCCCCGGATACAACACAAACTCATCTCCCCACCACCACTCCCCACTGCCAAATAAATGCATTAAAATATTCCGTGTGTACTGAGAGCAATGAAGCCATTGGGATCATCATGGAGCAGATCATCAGGGAGATGGAACAACACTTCTGAACTGGTCAGAGCAAACCACCAAGTACACAGTGCCTCATTCAGTCCTGTCATCTCTGTCCATTTGATTGACAAACTGCCTGCCATTCCTGCGTTATAAGAAATGACAGCTGAGATACCACGTTATATTACACCTGCCAAACTGTTACCTATTGGCTGTCTCGGTGTGGAGCCACTAGAGATGGGGAAATTTTATATAAGTACCTCTTCTGCGTGTTTACTGGAGGCAGAATATTGGACGCAAGGGGAGAAAAAAAAGGAAATAAGTGGGCATGTTGTAGTCCCGCATTCATATTCCAGATAGGACCTGTTTGTAGCTTTCAATAGCATTTAGATGGATAAATCCATTGGGCCTGAAAAAGTCCATCGTTGAATGTGGTGAGAGGCTGAGGAGGAAATTGCACTTTCTTCCTCAGCTACTGGGGAAGTTCTGGAAAAATGGAGAGTGGCTAACATTGTTCTACTGTTTAGGAAATGTAAAAACAAAATATCAGACAGAGTATCTAATGCCAGTGTGCCTAATATTTGTGGTGGTCAGGTTTCTGGAGAGTTTGAAGAGGGGCAGGACCAACTAACATTTGGATCGTTAAAGGGATAGTCATCATGGATTTGTGCAGGAGAAGTCATGTCTGACAAATATTTTCGAGCTTTCCTCAGAGATAACCAACAGGACAGATGATAGAACTTAGGAAGTCTTTTGACAAGGTCTCACGCGACAGCTCATTCATGAAGGGTAGGTCGCTTGTGATCCAGGGAGAGCTAGCTAGTTGGATTCAATGTTGGCTCCATGAAATGAAGCAGAGGCTGGTGGTTGATGGCTGTTTCTTGAACTGGAGTTATGACTAGTGCTGCGCTGTAGGGGTTGGTGCTGGGATATCTGCTGTTTGTTATTTACATAAGTGATCTTACCAACGCATGATAATTACTTTTGCAGATGATGGACAAATTGGTACGGTTGTTAGCGAGGAACGTTTCCAAAAAAAAGGAGGGATTTTGGTCAGGTGGGAAAGTGGGCTGAGGATTGGCAAATTAAATTCAGTACAGATAAGTGTCAGTTGTTGCACTTAGAAAGTCAAACCAAGGCAGCCCTTATATAGTAAATATTTTCGGTCCTGAGGAGCAGACAGACATAGGAATGCAAGTACATAGTTCATTGAAAGCAGCATCACAGGTAAACAGGATGGTGAAGAAGGCATTTAGCATATGTTTCTTCATCGGTCGTGGCATTGAGTATGAGAGTTGGGACGTTAATTACAGTTGTAAAAGTCATTGGTGAGGCCACAATTGAAAAATTGCGTGCAGTTTTGGTCACCCTCTTATGTGAAAGACGCAGTTAAACTGGAAAGAGTGCAAATCAGATTAAAGAGACTGTTGCCAGGAAACGTAGGCCTAAATTATGTGGAGAATTTGAACAGGATAGTACTATGGATTCAGGAGAATGAAGGGTTAATTTCTCGATATTTATAAAATCATGAGGGGAATTGATAAGATGAATGCAAATAATCTGTTTTCCAGGAATGGTGAACTGAAAACTAGTGTGAGGACTTGAATATAAGCATGTATGTACATTTGAGGGTGAATAAGGCTCTGGTCAGACCACATTTAGAGCACTTTGCGCAGCTTTGTCCACCATGTCTCAAGAAAAATGTTCTGGTTTGCTGTGTGCCTTTGAGAGGAGGTTGCAGGAATGAAAAGCTTATCATACGAAGAATCTTTGACGACTTTGGGTAAATACTCGATGTTGTTTCAAAAAAATAGGAATGATGTAATGGAAACTTACAGAATGCTGAATGGCCCAGACTGGGCGTATACTGGGAATATTTTTTTCGACTTGGTAGGACAGAATATCATCCAACGTCATAGTTTGAGAGTGATAAGATTACTTACAGTGTGAAACAGGCCCTTCGAGTGAGAAACGTATCAACCTTGATTGAATGGTTGAGCAGACTCGATGGGCTAAGTGGCACAATTTTCGCTCCTATAACTTATGGTCTTATACTCAAATTATTGAAATAGACTGCAAATAGTTGACAACCCAGCACTCATCACTGTATAACTCGACTTGTTACTTTCTGGCAAACTCATTAAGACTGATTTTATCGCAATGCCTACTTCCTGTGTGATTACTATCCTCCCGCATCCATGTAGCATATTCGAAGGACTGAATAGGAACGAAGTGCGTATCAGTCGGCAAGTCAGCCCCTTGAGCTTGCTCCGCTATTTAAAACAACAATGGCTGATGTCATCTCAGCTTCAGTTCCACTTTCCTGTCCAGTCTCCACATTGCTTCATTTTTCAATGTCCCAGCATTTACTGCACTCTAGGTCAGTACATGACACAGAGTCACAACGCTTTGAGAGAAGGAAGATCTCTTCACCTCTGTATTAGATCTGTTCCTCCTTAATCAATAACACTGATTGCGTGTTCCAGATTGCTTCACATGAGGACATATCCACTCACAACTACATCGTCAAACGCCTTTGATACTTTTCAGACTTCAATGCAATCTCCTCACTCATCTGGGAGTATAGGTATGAACTGCTCAACCTCTTTTAAAAAGACAATCTTCTCATCTCTGGAAGCAAACTAATGAAAATCTTCCGAACTGCCTCCAGTGCAGCTGCATCTCTCTTCAATGACGCATACGCTGCTCCCGTTGCGTTTGTCTAATGCCTTGAATGAATACAAACCTACTTTCCAACATTTAGTCTTTATTCTTTCAAAATAAACGCCTTAATTATATTTGCCTACCTCAATGTCTGCTGTACAAGCATTTGGGTTTTCTATGATTAAAACGAGGGAAACACTGATCCTTCTGCAGCCAAATACGAGAAAGTTTCTCTTCATTAAGCTAATACGTTGCTTTTGTATTTTTCTGTACAAAATGGATAACCGAATACATATCCATTTTAAATGTCATCTGTTACATGTTGGCCCATTCATCTAAACTATCCATTATCATTTGTAAATGTCATATATCTTCTTTGCAATCTACTTTTGCACTTATTTTAGCATCACCTGTAAATCTGGCTATACTATTTTCTATTCCTTTATCCAGGTCATCAAATAGACTGCAAATTGTTGGAGCCTGGGACTCGAACTCTGTGGCACCCCAAAATCTGCCAACCAGGATACGATGCATCTATTCCATCTCAATGCTTTATTTTGTTTGGATGATCTTCTATTCAAGTTGATAAATTACTCCGAGATAGTCTGCTTTTATTATACGGATTTACTTTTTGTACCACACCTTTTTCAATTCATTGCAGAAGTCCACAGGAATTACATCCCCAGGATCCCCATTATCTATCTGCCTTGTTCCATCTATAAAGAACTGAAGTAATAATGGAGATTGTTTTTCTCCTTCGTAAAACCATGCTGACTCTGATGGATTGCGGTTTGATTTTGCAAATGGCCTTTCATTTCTTCCCTGAACGTGGATTCTAACAATTTCCCTTCAGTCCCAATAGTTAGCCAATATTTTTTTAATCCCCAGTGCAACTGGTTATTCGAGGTTATTCCATTTCTATAACCTCTACGTTCCTTTTCACTTCCTGTGTAATGAGCTCACGACCATACAATCCACTCTGGTTGCTATGTAGGAGGTTTGAGTAGTTGAAACGAGTCACTCTGTTCGGAATATGCAATCTCGATGGGCTCACTGTCCTTAAAGTGTTCAAACATTATATTATCGATCGGCTGAATGTCTTCCTAGTGTTTTTACTTTCTAATCTCGAGGGCTTACTCTTCCAGAGTAAGAACCTCAAGATCTCCTCTCCTCTTTCAGGTGACGCATAAGAGCACTGACGACTCATGAGATCACTCTGCAGCAGATTGAATGGCTGGACAGTCTCCTAATATTTCTCCAAATTAGGTTCGAGATGTTGAGCATTCTCCTCCTGCACGTGTGAAATTGCTTTTCTCCTGTTCCGCTCCAATCGCCACGATTTCCTCCTTTCCCATAAAGAGTTTCACGTAGTTTCAGAACCTTCTCCATTTCCCGTAAAACTGGCTGGGCGTGCAGAATATCCTAATGTTATTCTAGTGTTACAATCTTTCGTCACATTGTGGCCCCTTTCAGTTCCGGTGTTGGAGAATTCAGGAGGCTGAATGTATTGTTCCTGTTCCTATGTAACTGTTTTACTGGTGCTGAATGGATACTCTACCTCCAGTGATACTGACTCGAGAGGTTGATTGGCCTCCTCCTGTAACTGTATAAAATGCTCCATTTAGGGTGTAGGTTTGATATCCAGATGATTCATTGCCTGGCAAGGTGACATCATCAGTGGCAACCTCCAAGTGACCTCCAAGAAAATACTCCATAGGGTGAATATTCACTTCCTTTTCTGCTGTAACAAGGTCAAAGGTTTGAATATATTATTGCTGATACTCTGTAATAGGTCTTCCTCCAATTTATTGTGTAATTATGAATCTTTGAAAGGAAGACTTCTCCTATTACATGTGCTTCAACATAGCAAATGGTCTATAACACAAATGCGAAATTTAGACCGATATTTGAAGAACACGAATTTTCCTGACCTGTGCTGGTTATAATACGATTAATTTAAATGGTGATGTATTAATTCTACCACCCTACCAACCTCCAGAAACATCGTATCATCCTCCGTCATTTCCGCCACCTCCAAACAGACCCCAGCACCAAGGATATATTTCCCTCCTCTCCCCTATCAGCGTTCTGGAAAGACCAATCACTCCACAACTCCCTCGTCAGAGCCACACCCCCCCCCCCCCACCAACCCAACCTCCACTCCTGGCACCTTCCCCTGCAACCGCAAGAAATGCAAAACTTGGGCCCACACCTCCTCCCTTACTTCCTTCCCAGGCCCCAGGGATTCTTCCATTTATGTCACAAATTCATTTGCACCTCCACACACATCATTTACTGCATCCGCTGCACCGGATGTGGCCTCCTAAACATTGGGGTGACATGCCACCCACTTGCGGAACATTTCAGATAACACCTCTGGGACACCGGCACAAACCAACCCAAACGCCCCATGGTTGAACACTTTAACTCCCCCTAAAGAGGAAGCTCTATTGAAGCAAATAATAGTGCTGCGCAAAAAACGGTCCCTGAACAAGCCCCAGGGCATTGTCTTATTGCAAAATTGTTCAATCAAATCCATTAGAAAAACAATTGCAACATTAGACAAAATTTTGAAATGCCTCCAGAAGAAAGGCAGAAAATCGAAATGAAGTTGTAAATTTATTCAAATTTGGCATTACAAGGTTAGCACTGCTGCCTTACAATTCCATGGATTCGGGTTTGATTCCAGCTTTGGGCGACTGTGTGTGTGTGTGGAGAATGTACATTCACCATGTCTCTGCGTGGGTTCCTTCCAGGCGCTCAAGTTTACTCCCACAATCCAAAGTTGTGCAGACTCCTTGAATTTGCCATGCTAACCTGTCTAAGTGTTCAGGGTTGTATATTTTAGGTACATTTGTCAGGGGTAAATGTGGAACAGTAGGATAGGGGAATGGATCTGGTTGGGTTCCTCTTTGGAGAATATTACCATTAGCCCAGTACTCTGCATTCCTGTTTTTATTTTCTTGTGAAGTGTGCTACCTCACACTTTTCCATATTAAACTCTATTTGCCACTTCTCAGCCCATCTCCGCATCTTCTTCATGTCCCTTTGTAACCCACAACATCCTTTAACATTATCCACAACTCTGCCTACTGTTGTGTTCTTGAAATTTACGAACCCATTCTTCCACACCCGCATTCAGATCATTTATACAAATGACAAACAGCAGTGGCCTCAAACAGATCCTTGTGGCATACCACTGTTAACTGAGCTCCAGGTTGAACATTTCACATCAACCACAATCCTTTGTCTTCTTTCAAATTGCGAATTTCTGATCCAAATAGCTATATTGCCTTCTATCCAGAAACTTATTGTCTGGAATCTGTAACGTGTTGAATCTTTCCAAATATCTTACTGAAGTCCATATACACCATAATAACTGGATTTGCTTCATGCACCTGTCTTTTCAAATTAATCAATAATGTTAGTGAGACACAACCTACTCTTCACGAAACCGTGTTGTTTATCCCTAATCAAATTATTCATTTCCAGATGTTGATAAATCTTATAAACATTTCCATCATCTTACCTACAAACAAAGTCAGGCTCTCCGACCTATAATTATCAGGGTTAAACTGTCTCCCCTTCTTAAACAAGGGAGCAACATGCACTATCCTCCAGTCTTCCTCAACAGCTCTGCAATATCCTCCCGGACTTCCCAGAGAAGTCTAGAATATATCCCATCCAGCCTACGGATCTTATCTACTTTCAGCTCTTTCAAAATTGCTAATGCCTCCTCTTTGACGATCTAAATCCCATCTAATCTGGTAGCCTGTATCACAACATTCTCACTCACATTGCCCTTTTGCAATATGAATACTGACAAAACATATCCATTAAGCACTTCCCCTGTTCTCAGATACCATACACAACTTTTCACTACTACGTTTGATTGGCCCGAATTTTACTCTCGTCATTCTTCTATTTCTGAAAAATCTATCGAAGACCTTAAGATTTTCCTTGATCCTATCCGCCAAAAACTTCTCATATGCTCTCCTGCTCTTCTCAGCTCTCTCATGAGATAATTTCTGGCTAACGTATAACTCTCAAGACCCCGAACTGAGAATTCACGCCTTACCTTCACATAAGCCTTCTTTATTTCTTGACCATGGCTTCAACTTCTTTAGTAAACCATGGTTCCCTCTTACGACAACTTCCTCCTTGCATGGTAGCTATATAGGTATGAAGGATCCAAGCTCGCTGTTCCTTGAGTGAGCTGCTACATTTCAAAAGTGTCCAGGCTCTGCAGTTTCCTTCCCTATGGATCCTCAATCTTGCCTTATCGCATCATAATTCCCATGCCCCATTTATAATTCTGACTCTGCATTTATAACTATCTCTCCCCATTGCTTTTATTTTCAACATAACCAAATTATGGGCACTATCGCCAAAATGCTTATCTACCGCCAAATCTAACACCTGGATTGTTTGAATCCCCCAGTACAGCTGTGTTGATTCCCAGTACCAAATCCAATCTGGCAAAGTCCGTTATTGGCCTGTCTTCATACAGAGTCAGAAAGCCTTCCTGCACACATTGAACAAAAACCGACCCATCTGCCTGAACTATATTATTCCCAGTCAATATTAGGGACGTCAATGTCCCATAACAGCTACTCTGTTACTCTCGTTCTCCTGGATCAATTCAGAGGCCTATAGAAAACTCTCAACAGGGTGACCTCTCCTTTCATGTTTCTAACACGAGTCTAATCTGCGTTCGTGGACGATTCCGCAAATATTATCTCAGCTGCTATAACACTACTTGTGATTCACAATGCCACACCCACGTCTCTTTTGCCATCTTTTCTGTTCTTGCTGAAAAATCGAAATCTAAATCACGGAATCTGCAATAACCATTGCTGACTCTCCTAGAGCCGTTTCTCTGGAATGGCCACAACATTGAAGTCCCAGGTACTAAACCATGCTGCAAGTCCACCTAGCTTATTCCGGATACCCCTGTCATTGAAGTACACACATACCAAACCAACGTCCGGATTGCTGGTGCCCTGTCACAATCTTGTAAACCTATCCCTGACCTCAACCTTCTGCATTCTGGAATTATAGTTCAGGTTCCCATTTCCTGCTGCATTTGTTTAACACTCGCCCCACGCCCGAAGAGCAAAAGCACACAATCATCTAGATATGGCATGAACTTTAATAACACACCACTGTTCCTGCACTCGAAATCACTTACCAGAATACCATGTGACGATCTTATCGCCTGCCGCACCTGCATGCTTAACAGCAGTGATCGGAGGACAAGGACATCCAGGTCCCGCTGCACACTGTCTTCTCTGAATTGCCAGCCATGGAAATCATAACCTGCCTTTTCACCTTTGCGAATAAAAAGTGAGGTCTGCAGATGCTGGAGATCAGAGCTGAAAATGTGTTGCTGGAAAACCGGCAAGTCCCTCCTCCCTACCCTTTATCTTAGCCTGCCTGGCACACTGTCCTCATTCCTGATGAAGGGCTCTAACCCGAAACGTAGAATTTCCTGTTCCTTGGATGCTGCCTGACCTGCTGCGCTTTTCCAGCAATACATTTTCAGTTTTCACCTTTGCGTCCAAAGTGAATAATTTTACATTTATTCATGCTAATCTGCGTCTGCCATTGACTTTCCCACTCAGCCAGCCTGTTCAGATCACGCTGGAGGATCTCAGGATCCTCGTCATTGTTCCCCTTCCCACCGAACTTGGTATCATCTGTAAATATTGAAATGAGCTTAATGAGAAGTGCCTTTTCCTTATGGAGGGGGATTTTAAGACAATGGGTCATATTGAAAAGAGGACAGGAGAAATGTATAAAATGATATGGGGCAAACTTTATGCACAGTGTAGCTGTTGTGTGGATGAATGTCCAGAGAATTTGTTGTCTGCGGGAATTTAGAGAATTGCATGAATGAGAAATGATTGGAGGGAAATGGACTGAGTTAAGCGGGACGACGTAACTTCAGTATGCTGTGTTGGTGGGGTTTTGGGTGTGGGTGGGTGCAGGAACTCATCTCAGAGTCGAATAGGTCCTTCACTATGGTGTTTGATACCACACTCTGCTCAGTGCTGAGAGATTTCAAACAGTTCTAGCAGCACTAAACGCTTCGCAAAAATGATGACTGGTAAGTGTTTTGAAATGTCCTGTTGACAACCTTTCGCACAAGGCAGTCCCCTTGTACACAGGCACATACACTGAATGAATGACATTACACGTGGAAACTCAGAGAACCAAAGGGTCCTAGGAGTACACGTCTATAGATCAGTAAAAACATTAATAGAGTAGTTAAGAACAAACTTTGCTCACTACAGTCATGGTATAGATTATAAAAGCAAGAAACTAGGTCGTTTTTGTCTCGGACTGATGAGGCCACAGCTCGAGTACTCGATGCAGTTCTAACCACTGCACTGCAGGAAGGATGTGAACGCACGGTAGAGGAAACACACCAATGTATAGCATGGGATGGTAAGGTTGAGCTATGACGAGAGGTGGGACAAGATTGTGTGGATTGAGTGGGAACCTAATGGAGGTACTTCACATTATGAGGAGCATAGACACGATGATTGCAAAGCTACATTCTCCTTATTCAAAACGTCAATAGGAATAAAAGGGGGATAACTCTGAAGTGATAGGCGTGAAGTTGAGAGGAGATGTCAGTAAACAAATTCACGCAGAGGGAGGTGAGGGGTCTGGAATGCACTGCCTGAGAGATTGATTGAAACAGCAGACCTCACAAACTTTAAAATATAATTGGATGTGGCATCTGAAGTATCATAACATTTAGTAAAAGGGCATAGTGCGGAAAAGTGGGACTCGTGCGAGTAGTGGTGCATTTTTATGGTAATGTCTCGATGGGCAAAAGGCCTCTTCTGCAGTGAGTGTTTCGCACAAACCAGTCACGCGCCTGCCGTGAGTGCACACTGATGCAAGGAGACATTGGCCTGCACGCACACTAGTCAGATAGGAAACAGCGATGTGTTCAATGTCAGCCAGACATGCACATGCATTTGTGCGTGGGCGCCCAGACGCTCACTGTCCGAATTGAATGCGTGCTCTGTTTTCAGATTGCTTCATGATGTCTGCATGCCCTACACATCCCGCTGGCCATTAGGACAAAATGTGTGCCTGCAGATCTGGAGTGGAGAGAAACCTGTCTCAATCAAATTCCCATTTTCACCTCACTCTTCAGGATGTGTCATTTTGTATGAACTAATCCTGAGCCCTCAGTTAAATTTCAATCTGTCCCACACTCCCAGTAAATGTTGAGGAAATAGAACATATAACAGTGCAGGCTCTTCTGCTTGCCATGTTTGTGCCAATTGTGAAGTTATTGTCATCTGCTTCCGTCTGCCTGCACATGATTCATATCCCTCTACTCTCTGCTAGTTGACATATCTGGGTAAATGCCTCTTAAATACTGTTATTTAGTTTGCTTCTCCCACTTACCCTCGTTGCAAGTTCATGCACCTCTCACTTTCTATGTATATTTTAAAAAGTCGTTCCTCTCTCATCGTCGTTAAACTTTACCTCTGTCACCTTAAATCTGTACCAGCGAATGTTTACCGTTTCCTTCTTGGGGAAAAGCCTCCGGTTATTAAACCATACATCTCAGTATTTTATGTATTTCTCTCAGGTTGTCCTTCAGCCTCCAATGCTTCCGTGAAATCAATCCAACTTCGGAAACCTCTTCTGAAATCTAATCCACTTCAATTCAGGTTGCATCCTGATAAATCTGTTTTGCACACTAACCAAAACCCCCAAGTCGTTCTTAAAGTACGACGATTAGAACTGCAGACAATACTCTAAACGTGGCCTCACTTCTTCAGCTGCCAAATGACTTGACACCTTTCAAACGAAAATTCCTGCCTGATTAAGAGAAACAAGCTGTCGACAACTTTTATCACAATTGCACTTGTGTTCCCACTTACATAGAGCTTTGAACATGCACCAGAATGCCCTTCTCTGCAGCAATGCACCCCAGTGTCGTCATATTAAATGAATACTTTTCTCTTGCCTTTGGATCTCCCAAAGTGCATCACCACGCTCTTGTCCAGATTAAACTCCATCCTTCCTTTACCTGCCTAAGTCATTGCGGAGATGCCAGCACTGATCTGCGTCGAACAACACTGGTCACAAACCTCCAGTCTGAATAACATTCCTCCAGAGTTGTGCTTTCTTTTGTAACCAAATCAATTTGGTACCAAATGTCGACGGCCCTGTGGATCTCATGCGATTTAATCTTTTGGATCCATCTCACATGAGGGACGGTTTCAAATTCGGTCGTAAAAACCATGAAGACAACTTTCACTGCGTTATCCTCACTAATCATCTTTGTTGCTTTCTCAAAAATCTCAATTTGGGTCGACACTGCAACAAGCCACATTTTTTTCCTGTAACGTCTACTCTTATTCTTTAAATCCTTTGTCTAAGAACCTTCTGCAATAATTTCTCGACAAGTGATGAATGATTTGCCAACATATAATACCCTCCATATGCCTTTTACCCTTCTTAAAATGAAGGAACAACATTGGCTATTCCTCGGACATCTGTGACCTTGCCTGGTTTAAAGAGAATAGAAGAATCTCTGTCAAGGCTCCACCAATCACCGTGTTGCCTCCTTCAGTATTCTGCAATGAATTCTATCAGGCGCTGGGAATTTATCTAGATTAATGTGTTTCAAGAAACCCAACACCATTTCATTCTTAAAATTAACATGCCCCAAAATATTAACATACTCCTCCATAAAACTTCCATCATCAATGTCTTTCTCCTTAGTAAATACAAATGAATTAGTAATTCATCAAGAACTTCACCCACATCCTCTGACTTCCTTCATGAATTCTGTCCCTTGTGCTTGAGTTGGTCTTCTCTTCCGCTCGTTACACACTAGCTCCTAAGATATACAGAAAACATCTTGAATTATCCTTAAGCCTATTTAATAACATCTTTTCTTACCAATGTCGTTTCTGTGACAGTATTTTTATGGAACTCTGCAAGACTTTATGTAATTTTAATTTTCTAAATTTTGCATTTGCTTCCATTTTTACTTTTTGACTCACTTTCAATGTGTTGTCATTCAATGTTCCCGAATTTTACCAGTCTTTTATTTGACCCTCAAGGAACATGCAACTCTTGAACTCTGATCAACGGGACTATGAAAGATCCCACCTCTCAGATATGGATTTACTGCCTAACTGCCAGTTTGAGAAATTTCTGAAGTTCCTGCTGAATTAGTCTTCTCCCACTTTACCGCTTTAACACGATAATGTAGCATTAACCTTATCTATAACTACCTTAAAACGGACGGAATTATGATCACTGTTCCCAAAGTTCTTCCTCAGTGAAACCTCCATCACCTGACAAGTCTCATTCCCTTGCACAGTGTCCAGTGCAGCCCCTTTACTGGCTTGACCACCTCATGCTGTTTCAAAAACCTTTCTGGATACGCATAACAAAGTATATACATTAGAAAGGCTGAATCTAAAGAAGTCCAAGTGAATATTTGTGATATTAAAATTATCCACGACAGCAATGCTGCTGTTTTCTTTGCGTCACGCTGTGATCTGTTTCCATATCTGTTCCTCTATTCCCACCTGGCTACTGGGAGGCTCACAGTATAATCTTATTATAGTGACTGCACCTTTTTTTCATTGCTGATTATTGGCCATATGGCCTCACTGGATGTGCAATCCAATATATCCTCTCTTTATACTACTGTGACATTCTCATCAATCGGTAACACTTCGCTCCCATGGATTTTACAACTCTACCTTTCTCGTCTGAAACATATAAAGCAAGGAAGTTGAGCTGCTCGTCCTGCCACTCAACCATGTTTCTGTAATAGCGACCACGTTGTCATCTCGTCTATTCATCTCATGTATTCATAAAGCTCATCTCTACCTTATTTGTTGCACTCCTTGAATTAAAGTAAACTCACCTGAGACTTCAGGGTTGGAACAGTGACTCATCGTTTTGCACTGATGTTCACAGTGCCAGAGACACACATGTAGGGATATGGTCGTGGTCTACGTGGGAGGGTCGGTGCAGACAGAGTATGTTGTTTTCTCCATAAATACCTCAGAATACAGTTTGTTGCGCAGTCGCAATTGTATGTGGTTTAAAACATAATCTCTTTGATCAGTGCGCCTGACTACTCATTACATACATTTTTTTATCCAGAAATCCCTCTATCAGAGTGCAGTTTTTAGCAAACATCTTGATTCATGTTCGATATAAACCCTTCCGTCACAGAGAAGGCTGTCGAAAATTACCCAGTTTTCGTTATTCTATAAAGCACGCATTTGAGGCAGCTGTATTAGATTACTCAGTTTTGATATATCTTAAATAAACAATCCTTGATCGGAGTGCAGTGTCTAACTCATTCCCCAAGTGTTCTGTTTTAGATACATTACCCTAAATCAGAGTGCAGTCTGTAATTCACATCTCAGTATAATTCATTCTACATGCACCCGTTGATCTGAGTGTAGTGTATGTAGTGTAGTGTATTCCCCAGTATATGCTGAAGACAAAAAACAGAAAATCCGGAAAAGCTTAGCAGGTCTGGCAGCATCTGTAGGTAAAAAAAACAGTTTACAGTTCTTGTCTAGTGACCCTCTTTCAGGACTGGACCCGAAATGTTAAATCTGTTTTCATTCCACAGGTGGTTCTGATTTCAGCAGCTGCAGATCTTTGGTTGTTTTGTATAACTTCGTCAAACACAGTGCGACCTGCCCATGTCTATGCTGACATACGTATGAACCCTGCAAATATCGTGCAAAGTATAACTTACTTGCTCTAATGTTTTGTTTCCAGATCAGCTCTTCAACCTTCTTTCATGGTGTAACCCATTTCCCAGTCTGTGCTTTGTTCACGTGAAAACCCCTGGATTAGAGAGCAATCTGTCTCACTCTGCCCAGCTGGTGTTGATTTACATGTCAACCACTCGATCAGAGTACCGTGTATGACTCTCACCTCAGCCTAGTTCGTTTTATACTTAAAGCCCTTGATCAGAGTGCAGCATATATCTGACTCCCCAGACTGTGTTGTTTCACATATCAAGCACTAGAACAGACCACGGTATGTAACTGTCTCTCCAGACAGTTTTACTTCCAAAAATGAAGACATCGATCAGGGTGTAGTGTCTAAATCTTTGCTCAATCTGCTGTTTTACATACAAACGTCTCGTTCGGAGTGGAGTGTGTAACTTTCTTCACCAGTCTACTTTGTTTTATGTCGGAACACCTCGATCAGAATGCAGTGGGCAAGTCAGGCTCTTTTCTTTGTTGTTTTATAAATAAGCCTCTGAACAGAGAGCCGTTTGTAGATCGTTTTACTCACTGATCTCACACAGGCAGAGTCGCTGAAGACATTGACACAGGATTACAACGAACGGATGACACGAAAGCGATGTCGGCTGACTTTCCACTTTGATGGTGCCGAACTGTTGGAGAGCTACACTTTTGCAGGAAAATGAGATGGAGAGTGACAATGTGATCGATGTCTGGATATGCTCCTCCTGAACGCTGCACTGCGAATGATGAAAGGGGACAGCGACCTTTCATTTGTTGTGGAGCACGACGTGGACATATTGACACCTGACCTCGATCATGTTCCGTTTCTGTGACGGTTCCTGCCGTCAAATAGCAGCCGTACCCATTGTCTTAAGTGCAGACTGAACACTTCTGATTACAATTAATGGCACAGCCCCTTCACCAAACCAATTATTTTCAACATATTGTCCTTTCATAAAGATAATAATCGTATTTTGTGCCTGCCAAAAAATTGAACCCGCCTCTACTATTTTGAAGTGAAGGCAAGGTTTCTCCCTGTTCTGTTAAATTGAAGGTCACATTTCCTCCACACACGGGCTGGGCACGGACACAGACGAACCACACACTGAACACGCACGAATCCCACACTGAACGCGTGTACACACGGACCCCACATATGTGCAATCACAGAAACACACTCTTAGGATGCAGTAGGTACTGTACATAGATCATAGAACATAGAACATTACAGCGCAGTGCAGGCCCTTCGGCCCTCGATGTTGTGCCGACCTGTCATACCAATCTGAAGCACATCCAAGCTGCAGTATTTCATCTACGTTCATATGCGTGTCCAATGACGACTTAAATGTACTTTCAGTTGACCATTCTACTACCGTTGCAGGTAAGGCATTGCATACCCTTACTACTCTCTGAGTAAAACAAACTACCTCTGACATCTGTCCTTTATCTATCAACCCTCAATTTAAAGCTATGCCCCCTCGTGCTCACCGTCACCATTCTTGGGAGAAGTCTCTCTGTCCACCCTGTCTAACCCTCTGATCCTGTACAGCTGGCCGATGGAATATTTTCTTTCATTGTTCGTGGTATGGAGTTTAAAAACATAGAGGTTATACTGAACCTGTTTAGGGTGCAGTTGAGGCTACATCTGGAGTACTGGGTACAGTGTTATTTTCCTCAATTAAGAAAGCTTACACGAGCACAGGAGGAGTTTCACTAAAATTATTCCCGAATTGAGGTTTGGCTGATATGGAGAGATTGATTTGACTGGGACTTCACTCTTTGGAAATTGGAAGAATGAGGTGGAACAGTAAATGACATGAGAGTTACAGTGAGCGGGCATTTAAGTGGAGCTGTTTCCATGAAAACATTCTCCATGATCTTATTGAATGGTGGAACAGTCTCGATGGGACAAATGGCCTACTCCAGCTCCTATGTCTTATATTCTTATGACTTTTCTTGCGAACATGCATTTACAATCGCACACATACACAAAAACACACAGACTTGCACACACCCACTGACATATCCTCAAAAAAGGCACTTACATAAATATGCATTTTCAGTTGTGCATGCATTGACAATCATTCCAATGCATTCCCACACATGTAATCTCACTACCATCCACTTACACATTTGTACATGTGCACTTATGCTCAGACACTTATACACACATGCCTTCACACATACTCTCACTCACAAAGCAGTTACACACATGCGCGCATTCACAATCAAATCTATATATCACAAATAATTTGACAACTGCTTCTTGCATGTAAACTCACAAACATGATACCAGACAGAAGCAGGCACAGACAACTACACACAGTTATACATAGTCGACCAATCACATTACTGCTTTCACATGCACAGACACAAGCGAGCATGAACGTGTGTGCATACACACACATGCACAAACACACAGACAGACACACACACACACACAGACACACACACACATACACACCAGCACGCAAAATAAGCCTCATACACACACTGAGTTGAACTCACATGTATAAGAACACTGATATATTGGTGTGGTTCATTACCAAAGTAAACTAAACTACACATAGAAACAGTCATCAGGATTTTACAACAAGTTGTATAACATTTGTGAATAAGCAGCAGTGTAGATTTGATGTCGATTGTTAACTGGACAGAAAAACAGGCATGACACTGGATAAGATTAGGATCATAATTGCTGGAGGAAATGGAATGGTTTCTCGAGTATTCTTCCTTCCATCCTGCTCCATCTTGCATATTCAGAGCTTGGAACACAGCTTCTCACGATAATTAATACTGATTCAGATAAAGTAAATAAAAGTAATATCTCCAAACTTGTAGGTGACACAAACCTGGATGGGAGCGTGCGCTGTGTGATGGTTGCAGAATGCCTCAGTGTGATTTGGACAAACTCAGTAAGTGGGAAAATGTGTGGCAGATGTATCATAGAGTAGATAAATGTATGCTCATCGCTTAGGCAAAAAAAGGGCGTGTTATGATCTGAATGATGTCAGATTGGCAAGTCGGAGAGGCTGGGTGTCCTTGTGCACTAATCATTGAATGTGCAGATTGCAGGTGCAGCTGGCGGTAAAGAGCAAAAGCAAATCGGTAGATGTTGCGTATCTGGACCATTGAAAGTCGTTGGCAAGCTTACACCCAAGAGATTAATAAGGAAAAAAAGTTCATGGTATAGGAGGTAACGTAGGTAACATGGATAGAGAGGTTGTCAGTAGACAGGAAGCAGAGAGTCGGAATAAATGGGTCCTTTTCAGAGTGGCCGAGAACGTTTAGTGGAGTGCCTCAGTTTTCATTGCTGGGAAGCCAATTGTTCGCAATATACATTAACGATTTGGATGAAGAAATATAATCGTTTGCAGAAAATAGTAAATCTGGGTGGCAGTGTGTCCTGTGAAGAGGATGCTGAGAGGCTGCAGGTTGACTTGGACGCAAAACTGACTGGGAAAACACTTGGTAAATGCAATGCAAGGTGGAGAAATGTGGAGTTATCGACTTGCTCTGCAAAAACTGGAAGGCGGATTATTACCTGATGGTTGGCTGTTCAGGAAAAGCTGAAGTGCAATGAGACTTGTGTTTCATGATGGAATAGCCCCTGACGTTTTGCAGGCAAGTGCAGCAGATGGGAAGTAAACCTAATGACATGCTGGCCTCCACAGCGAGATGGTTTGAGTTTCGGACTATGATGTTTATCTGCAATTTCACAGGGTTTGATGAAGTTTCACTTTCATCATTGTGTGCAATTTGCTCTCCTAGTCTGAGGAATCACATTCTTGCTATTGAGGGAGTCCAGCGAAAGTACACCAGATTGATTCCCAGATGTCAGTACTGACACATTAGGAAAGATTGGATCGACTGGGATTGTACTCGCTCAAACTGAGAGGAATGAGGCAGGGTGGGGGTGTCTCATAGAAACATGAAATCCTTTTGGGACATGGATAGGCTGAAAATAAGAAGAGTTTGCCCGATGTTGGGAAAGCCTAGAAATTGTGTTCACAATCTGAGAAAGAATTTCCAAATTTCGGTGGAGGTGGCTGTAGTATTGAGGAGGCAAAAAAGCTATGGAAAGATTTAGATAGGTTAGCAGAAGTATGAAGTACTAGATGAAATACAATGTGGGAGAATGTGAGCTCATGCACTTTGGGAGGATGAAGAGAGGATTGGACTATTTTCTAACTGGGGAGAAATTTCAGAAATCTGAAGTTAGGTGTCACAGTAGCTCAGTGGTTAAGCACTCCTACTTGCCCAGTTTCAGGGACCCAGGTGCGATTCCAACCTCAGATGACTGTCTGTGTGGAGTTTGCATATTCTCACCATGTCATCGTGAGTTTCCACCCACAGTCCAAGAATGTTTAAGCCCGGTGAATTTGCCATACCACATTGCCAATAGTCTTCATGGATATATAGGATAGGTGTATTAGATACGTGTAAAAAGTGGGGAAATACACGGATGGGCTCCTCTCCGGTGGATCAGTAGGGACCTCTTGGACTGCATGACATGATTTCACCTTATAGGGAATCATTGATTCTAAGCAAAAGGAGTAGTGAGTCCATGTTCAGGCTTCTTCGATGGAAAACGTCCAGGTTGAGTCGGCAGTTAGGAAGGCAAATACAATTTGCAAGAATATTAAAGTGGAATGCACTTCTGAGGCTTTATAAGGCTCTGGGCTGAACACATTTGGTGTCTTGTGAGCAATGTTGTGCTTCACCCCTCAGGAAAGATATAATGACACTGGAGCGGTTTCAGAGGAGGTTCACGAAAACAATCCCAAGAAAGAAAGGCTGAACAGCTGAGGAATGTTTGAGACCTCAGGGACTATGCTGGATGGATAAGGGGATCTGACTGAAAATTCTAGAAATGCTGAGCCACCTGGAAAGAATGAAGTTTGAGAAGATGTTTCCATGAGCAGCAAAGGCAAGGAACTGTGGGCACTGCCTTTGGGTAAATAGAACTCCCATTACAAAGGAAATAAGATGGAATGTCTTGAGTGAGACAGTGGTGACTCTGTGGAATTCCTTGTCACAGAGAACTGTGAAGGCCAAACCAGTGATTACATTTAAAGCAGAGATAGATAAATTCTTGATTACCAAGGGAATCAAAACTTATGGGGAGAAAGTGGGAAAATGTGGATGAATGGTGGAGCAGACTCGGAAGTGCGAATGGCCGAATTTCTGCTCTTGTGCCTGATTCATTTACAGTTTCTTCTCTCAGACAGGTGTGAAGCTATGGAATTCTCTCCCACAGGAGGATATTGTGGTTAATGTATTTCATGCTTTGAGAGGGATGTCAGCCTGGCGTTTAGAGCTAAAGGGATCAAAACTGATGGAGAGAAAACAGGAATGGGATGATGAAATTGCATGATCAGCTATAATCATATTCCATAGTTGAATGGTAGTGCAGGCTCGAAAAACGAAATGGCCTGCTCCTGCAATCATTTTCCATGTTGCCCCATCGTCTTTGAGCAAACTTACATAAGAAGAGGGGAAGGAGGCTTTAATCTAAAAGGAGGCACATGTTACTGATGCTCTAAATTTGGCGTTGGATGTGTTTTTACAGAGCTTTGGAAAGATGAGGGACACGTATCTCGAGAAACTGGTGAAATTAGTTTATTTCGAAATGACAGAATACATTATTTATAATAATATTACTAAGGCCATTGTAGGTGGGGCCTGAAGATCGGAATTTCATCAATAGATTTCATGAATTCATTGAGTACTGTGACAATTCTGAAGGTATTACGTGGCTGATACTTAATAACTTGCTCGAACAGGCAGTTAATAGCAACATGTTTAATATTTCAGATTCAGTACAGCTGGTGTGTCTATTCTATTCGTTCAAACGCTGAGACACCAGGGGTAAGGTAATTTGAAATTGTGAAATGAATACGACCCGCTGACGTTCGTCAAGTGCAATACCTAGGAATAGAACATGAGGCATAGAACATGGAAGATAGAATATAGAACAGTACAGCACAGTACAGGCCGATCGGCCCACGATGTAGTATCGAACATTTATCCAAATCTAAGTTCAATCTAATCGACATAACCCTCAATTTACCGTCAGTGCTTGTGCAGCAGTCGTTGAAATGTCCGTAATGTCTCTGATTCTCCTACAACCGATGACACTGCAGTCCACCACCCAGTACTCTCTGCATAAGGAACCTATCTCTGAGATCTGCTTCAATCCCCTGAAATTTATGTCAGCCTAGTGACAGCCATTTCTGCCCTGTGCAAAAGTCTCTGGCAATTTTCATCTGTGTAATACAACAAAAAAACAAAATGTGGAGGAGCCAGTATTGGACTGGAGTGAGCAAAGTTTAAAATCTCACAAAATCAGATTATAGTGCAAAGGCACCAGCTTTCTGAGCGCTGATCCTTCATCGGGTGGTGGAAAAGGTTAAGATGTGAAGAGGCATAATTTATTGCAAAAGATTACAATGTCATGCAAATGAAACGATAAATTGAACAAATCTGGATTGTTAACTGTTTCCTTTTTAAAAATAGGATGCAGGTCTTTGTTCACTTACATTCACGTACGCATAAGTCTATTGAACGAATGTGTTTTTGCCAAATTATAACTGCAGTTGCATTCGTTTAATGAATATAATATTTTGTATATACCACTTCGGAAAATAAACAATCTGACTCAAGACGGGAATACAGTCTCTGACCACACACCTTTCTCTGAACTGTGATGTCACCTTTTGTTGTAAGATCTAAAGTTGTCTGTGGAACATCTCGACTTAAAAGAAGTTCTAGGATTTACATATTAATGAAGTGCAACTTACACCACTTTCTAAAAGATGAAAGACTTAGCAGTCCAGGTTTGTTCAATGAAGCAATAAAGTTTCATGACACCGTAGTTTTTGCTCTAAGTTCTGTGAAGGAGCAGCGAAAGCTCTTGCTTCCTAATGAACCTTTTGGATCATAACCTGGCATTGTGTGATTTTTAATTAAATCAATCCAGAATTGATTAGATTAGATTAGACTTACAGTGTGGAAACAGGCCCTTCGGCCCAACAAGTCCACACCGACCCGCCGAAGCGCAACCCACCCATACCCCTACATTTACCCCTTACCTAACACTACGGGCAATTTAGCTGGGCCAATTCACCTGACCCGCACATCTTTGTGACTGTGGGAGGAAACCAGAGCACCCGGAGGAAACCCACGCAGACACGGGGAGAACGTGCAAACTCCACACAGTCAGTCGCCTGAGTCGGGAATTGAACCCGGGTCTACAGGCGCTGTGAGGCAGCAGTGCTAACCACTGTGCCACCGTGCCGCCCAAGAATCCAAAATAAATTTATCAATGACAGTAAACATGGACACCAATGGCCCCGAATCACATTTGTTGTGTAGCAAGTATCATACTTTGTGAGCTCGGATGTGAGACACCGGGTTGGTAGTTCATTTGTGGACACACTAAGTTCCAAGCCTCATGGGGTATTAGTGGGTTATGGGAGTACTAGTGGGTAATGCGTGTATAATCATATTTAACGCTCCTGATGTTACTTTGATTGACATGATATAAACATTGTTCAAATTCCAACGTTGAGCCATTCTCATTTTGTCCAAAACAAATTCTGTTCACGACGGGTGCCCGTCCTATCCTGAAATCAGCCTGCAACTTGTAATAGCGCAATTCCAATTGCAGCAGATAGTTTTCTTTAAATATCTAACATGGCCATGTAGCTATAAATTACCTATTGCAAACCAAACATTTCGTCCATGATACACGGTTCTATTTCAATCAAGTATTTGGAAAGCTATGTTTAAAATATCGACAGAGAGCTCAGAAAAAGGTCATGCAATTAATCTCAGTGGGCGTTCTCGTCAACATTGCACATTTATGAATCTGATGTTAGTCATTCTCCGCCTGCCAGAGTAAGAATTACCATTTCGACACCTCACTTTTGCCCTTTATCTTTAACTAAGGTTGAAGAATTGAGAGAGTTTTTCATGACATGGATATTTTTATAAGAGGAATTATGATGAAATCTAAATTAGGTAGTTAACAAAGTATTAAAATTTATACTGAGATAACTAGCTGACTACCCCGCCTCCTCCTCCAATCCCTGCTTCTCTGCAGCTCTTCTTACACCAGTCCTGAAGAAGGGTGATATCAGAAACGTTAACTGCTCCAATTCCTGATCCAACTTTCTTTGCTGTGTTCTTCCAAACTTCCTATGTGTCTTCCTTGGATTCCAGCATCTGCAATATTTTTGGTTGACCTTTATGCTGAGGGCAGGTGAACCGGTTTACCATAGAGATTATATCGGCTTGTCATAAAATAAACAGACCAGTGATTAATTTTTAAGGAAAATGGAAAATATTGACAATGGCTGATGTTATCCAGCATCTCTCAAAAGTAAGAAAAATCTAAAATTTGGAGCTGTGAATGAAAATCTACATTTTTTTGCTTAGTTTGCTATCTGCTCAAATTCATTCATTATTTCTGTGGAAAAGAATACTTAACTTTTCTCGCTTTCATTGTTTGAGTTAACTTACTGGCTATTGTGGTCCGACAATGAGGAAGGTGCAGACTATCCAAGTGCAGCACTCAGTATCTGGTCTCAATGGCAGTGGCAGATCTCTTGGTCATTACAAGTGCGAGTCTCTTGAACTGGATTCCAGCAGTCTATTTTCCAAGTAGTTTCCTCTCCATTACCCTTGAGTGTAGTCTCAGCATTACGTTAATCTATGCAGCCAGAGATATCTCTGTCTGGTTAACTTTCTGTCACTTTCTGTCGATTTGTGGCCATTTGTTGTCAAAAGCTGAATGTAAAATATTACACTCAAAAAATGGCATCAGTGATCACAGTAGTAATGAGTGTGTTTGGCTGCTTGAAGAATATACCATGGTATTTCTTGCATGAAGCCATCTACTTAATTGATCATATCCCGTGGTATTGTTGACCGAAGGAAATCCATTACACTTCAATAATGTGGGGATATTTCCATGGACAGATCGCATTCTTACTCCTTGTCTTCCTTTGTTTCTAATAGTTTTCCTCAATACCCTGACCGTCAGGAGCATTCTGGCAGCCAGCAGATGCCGCAAGGCATTTCAAATCCGGAGCTTTCAACACAATCAACGTGATCCAGAAGTGGAGAACAGGAGAAAGTCTACATTTTACTCTTCTCCATCTCGGGCAGTTTTGATCTTCTGTGGGGGAGATATGTTGCTCAGTTCTTTGTCGACAGATTTATGAAAAAATATAAGATTAGTGATGTCACTCGTCCACTAGTTATTCTGCGAGAAAGTGGAAACATGTTTCAGCTTTTAAGCTGCTGCACAAACGCCTGTATTTACACCGTGACTCAGAGAAGGTTTAGGGAGCAGTTTTGCAATTTGGTTTATTATCTGCTGTCTCTATTCATGGCACACAAGAATATGAAATAGGAGGAGTAGTTCAATCCGTCTTTCAAGTCATTTCTGCCATTCAGTAAATTCATGTTAGATTCGAAGAGATGGCATGCAGTAGCGGAAATATATCAGGATTTATCCATATCATTTTTGAAAGAAAGATATTTTGTGGCAGGAGAATACATTGTTAGTGATTTTGATCGTTGACGTGAGATTTACAGTGTAGTGTAAAACGGAAATTGTATTACATCAATATTTTGAAATTTTGTTGAACATTAGGAACAGATTTAATTTTATACCCCAATTTCTTAATCTTCAGGGAGAGTGGAATAAGTCACATTTATTCTTACAGTTTATACTAAACGAAATTGTGAGTGGGATCCTTGCAATATTGTCAGTATTGCAAAGGAAGGAGGAAATGTCGATTGAGTGCAATTGATGAAGAGAGCAGGCTTTGGAATTTATCTGGATCAAAGTGCCTGAAAGGAAAGATCAAATTTGTTGGGCTTTGGATTGATAAAAGACTGTGAAGAGACTAGCATATTGTATCGCAAAATTTATGTGGACATTATGAGTTTATTTGTATTGATGCAGCAGCTGTGAGAACAGCAAAAATAGAAGAACATCAGAAATAGGAACAGGAGCAAACCATCTGATCCATTCACCCTCCTGCGCTATTAAATAAGATCATTGCTGACATTTTCTTGCACTCAGATCAACTTATATGTTTGCCTACCAGAACACATACTTCATTCCCTGTTCAAAAACGTGCTTTCAAGACCATTCAAAGAGGTAGTCTACACGGCGCAGGGGCTTACACAGATTCACAACCATTTGGGTGAAGAACTCTTCCCTCAACTCAATATTAAATGTGCACCATGCTTCCTCTTATTTTGATGCTATGTCCCCGATTCCTACTATTAGCCACCACTGGATATCCTCTCTGCTTCTACCAATTCCCATCGGATATCTAAGTCTTTTTAACGGTTCCCTCTCATTCTTCGAAATTCCAGTTAGTCAAATTCCCATCTATTCAATCCCTCTTAATCCAAAGCTCCCAATTCCTGAATAAACTGAGTGAACACCTACAACATTCCCTCAACTGCCAGGACATGCTTTCTCAAGTAAGGAGACCAAAACTTGTACTTGTGTACTTGTGGTGTTGCCTAAAATGCAACAGATACAGCTGTAGAATAACCTCATTGCCTTTAAATGCCATATCTCCAGCAAAGAAGGAAAGTATATAAGATGCATGAATCTTTATTCAATTTCCACCACCAGGAAGAAAAGAAAACACACAAGTGGCCAGTGACAATCAGTGCCCTTCACATCAAAGGGCAATGCTGTGTGATCAACCAATGAAGGGGACGGCAGAGATTAAATCAAAATAGAGTTGGAGGTGGAAATAGTTCCCTCCACTCCCCGTGGCGCCAACCTCTCCCTAAACAGCTCAAGGGTGTTGGTGGACACGGCGTTCTCCCTCTCCAGGGACACCCGGGCTCTAAAGGTTATGTTTCTGTTTGTCAACCATCAATGAACGTAAAATTTAATGGAGAGAGGCAAATCACTCCAATTTCGGACTATTCGATGGTGAACGAGATTTGATTGGAAATTCACCAGTTTCTTTGTTCATAACGTCCGGTGGGACTTTTAAAATTTTCAGTGTTTTAGATTATCGCTAGATTAATTAATGTTCCCGAGCAAAGCAATGTAAGTTTAGTGAGAATCTTCATTGAACGACAACAAAATTCGCACTTCATTTCAACATGAGCTGAACATATGAAGGTCAAAAATATTGTATTGCCTTTGTAACAAACCAGGCAATGGAATCCTGGCCTCAGTGACACACTATCGCTACATAATTACTGCACAGAAGGTGAGGGAAATACTGTATGGTCAAAGCATTTTCTGAACGGGGCTGGGATTTGGGATCAGATACGTAAAGTAATGTACAGCTTTCGGTCTACTCCTTTAAATTGTGCTGACAAAGAAACATAAGTGCATTAATCTGAAGTGCTATCTCATTTTGAACACACGTGTACAATGCAGCTGCATGGGGCCCTCTTCTTCTTTGTCGACAGAGCTAGCAAGTGCATATCTTATGTCTGTTTCAATACAAAGCGAGGATTTTTCTGTGGTTCATCGCAGGTTAATGATTTGTCTAATCACATTTACCGCAAACAGAAAACGCTCTCAGCCCATGGTGTCCATGCCAGTCAAAGACTACTACCTAATAATTCTAATCCAATTGTCCAGCACTTTCTCATAGACTTTGTTTCCCTTAGCATCGGAAGTGAACATCAAAAATCGTCTACAATTTTATGAGGGTTTCCACCTCCAACACTGTTGCAGGTCGTGCGTTCTATATTCCCACAGCCTACTGGGCGAATAGTGTTTTCCTCACTTAGCATTAAACACTCTCCACCATCACTTAATCTTATGCCTCTGATCATTGAAATAGGAAACGAACCAATCTTCCAACCATATTTTTGTTCTGTTTTTACGCCTCTGAATCTTGTCTTCTCTCAATCTCCTGAGGTCTCAGGAAAGTACCTGCAGTCTGTCTAATCTCACTTCATAACTGAGACACCCTTGTCCAATACTTTCGTGTTTCACAATTGTGTGTTTCCTGTACCAGGGCATGGGAGATTATTGAAATTCATGGATCCATCTGTATACTTGACTACCAAATCCACATTTGCTCCCAGGAGATGTGAGTCAAGAGTTTAAAAATTACTCCTTATGGCTTATGCCTGCCGTTTTAGTGTCTGATGTGGTCTAAGGCAGGCGACAACTGGTTTATGTATTGCATGAAGATATCTTCAATTTTTACATAGCTTGACAGTTCGTACACTGAAGCGAGTTCTACCTTTTCGAATCCCTCTAGCACCCTGTTGCTGTGAGAACACAGAATGTTCAGAAATGTGTCATGATAAATTCTTCCCATCCCAAAATTTCTACTGCGATTTGATTGAAGAATATCTCTCACCCATTGTGTTAAGAACATTCCCAAAGTTGGCGCTTTTGCTGTAGGTCCATTCCGAACTTAATTCATATGTTGTCTTGTCTGTGCACATCTCCGACATGTGCCTACGACCGAAGGGCTTTGACACTGTATCTACCGGTACGGATGGCTGTTGCTCTGGCTGCCTAGATGTCCGTGGCTTTCTATTTTACATGATACTGTGCAACATGAACATCAGTGTCTGAAGGGCGAAGTGGTGAAATTTAATAAAATTACGAGAGGCATGGATTGAGTAGATATTCTAATAGTTCTTTTTATTACAATTTTTCCAGACAGAAACGTGAAATACACATTGTCATAGGTTAAAGTTTAAATAAAGACAATTTATTAACGCAAAGAATGGTAGTTGCCTGGAATACGCTGCCTGGGGAGATGGTACAATTCAGCTCCGATAGAAACTTCAGGAGACATTTAGAAATCGTCAGAAGTGGCAACAAATAGAGTTATGTGGACCACGTGCAGGCATATTGGATTCGTTCAGAATTGCTTCATTATCAGTGCAGACATTGTCGACCAAACAGCCTATGCCTGTGCTGATCTGTTCTGGTTTCTATTTGGTTCCTCTGAAGCTTGTTCCACTCTCAAAACATGGGAATGTCAAGATTCTAATTTGCGCATCTTTATATACTTGGAGAGTTCCACCCATCAATGTCTTGGGTTTGACCGACATAGCTATCCTCTGAGCGACAAAGTTCTCTCACATCCCAATTAAAAGTGAATTTGTGTGGTTCTGCAATTATGCCTTCAGTTCCATCTTTGATCACATACCGAAATATATGTGCTATCAAGTTTTTTAGAGTCTTGTGTGATTCAATACATGCTTTGTCATAATTCTAATTATTAAAGTTATAAATTATTTAGTTCTTCTCAATATTAATAATCTTCATATCAGAAATTTACATATTGATTGTCTTTTACACCGCTTCTGGTACGTGTGCATACTTTGAAACAAATCCCAATCAAACTATTCACTACTCCTGGTCATACATCATATTGTGGTTACCAGATTTCATTTTCATAGAATTATTGAATTGCCACAGTGTCGAAAACGACCATTTGGCCCAACAGGTCCACACCGACTCTCTGAATACCATACCACCGAGACTCTCTCCCCACACCTATCCTTAAAACTCGGCATTTCCAGTGGCTAATCCACCAATGTACATGTCCCTGTATACATTGAGCAACACAGCATGGCCAATTGAACTAACGTGCACATAGAGAGTCATAGAGTCATGGAGATGTACAGCACAGAAACAGACACTTCGGTCCAACCCGTCCATGTCGACCAGACATCCCCACCCAATCTAGTCCCACCTGCCAGCCACCGTTCCACATCATCCAAACCCTTCGTATTCATATACCTATCCAAATGCCTTTTAAATGTTGCAATTGTACCAGCCTCCATTACTTCCTCTGGCAGCTCATTCCATACATGTACCGCCCTCTGTGTGAAAACGTTGCCTCTCAGGTCTTTTTATTGTCTTTCCCCTCTCATCCTAAACTTATGCCCTCCAGTGCTGGACTCAACCACCTCAGGGAAAAGACTTTGTCTCTTTATCCTATCCATGCCACTCATAATTTCGTAAACCTCTGTAAGGTCACTCCTCAGCTTCCGATGCTCCAGGGAAAAAAGCTCCAACCTGTTCAGCCTCTCCTTGTAGCTCAAATTCTCTAACCCTGGTCACATCCTTGTAAATCTTTTCCGAATCATTTCAAGTTTCACAGCATCATTCCGTTAGGAAGGAGACCAGAATTGCACGCAATATTCCAACAGTGGCCTAACCAATGTCCTGTACAGACACAACATGACATCCCAAACCCTTTACCCTATACTCTGACCAAGAAAAGAAAGCATACCAAATTCCTTCTTCACTATCCTATCTATCTGCGACTCCACTTTCAAGGAGCTATGAACCAGCACTCCAAGGTCTGTTTGTTCAGCAACACTCCCTGGGACCTTACCATTAAATGTATAAGGTCTGCTAAGATTTGTTTTCTCAAAATGCAGCACCTCACATTTATCTGAATTAAACTCCATCTGGCACTTTTCAGCCCAGAGGCCCATCTGGTCAAGATCCTGTTGTAATCTGAGGTAGCCTTCTTTGCTGTCCACTGCACCTCCAATTTTGGTATCATCTGCAAACTTACTAACTGTATCTCTTAAGCTCGCATCCAAATCATTTATATAAAGGACAAAAAAATCGAGGTCCCAGCACAGACCCTTGAGGAACTCCACTGGTCACAGGCCTCTAGTCTGAAAAGCAACCCTCCTCCACCACCCTCTGTCTTCTACCTTTGAGCCAGTTCTGTATCCAAATGGCTAGTTTTTCCCTGTATTCCGTGAGATCTATCCTTGCCAACCAGTCGTCCATGGGGAACCCTGTCGAACGCCTTACTGAAGTCCATATAGATCACATCTACCGCTCTGCCCGCTTTGTCACTTCTTTAAAAAACTCAAAAGATCCCCTGAATGAAACACTGCCCGGTGGCACCATTTCCCCTCTAAAACCGACTGTCCCATTGTAACATACCACTGTGACATCACCCACCTCCCTGAAACAACTGACTCGATGCAATACCCTACCTTTCACTATCACCCACCGACCCAAAACTACTGTCCTCTAGAAACACGATTTCCTACGCCATCTCCCTCAGCTCCAAAGCATCCCCCTGGTGAAACATCCTCCTACCACGGTGAGCCAGCTCCTACAGCTGTGCAGCATACGATTTGTTGTAGCAACACTTGCGCCATCTCACGCTGCCACATAACACCCAACTAATGAAATATCCATCCCATGCGCTATTTCCTACTACCCTGATACAATCCCCGAATAAGACACAATCTTGCGCCATCTCCAGCCTCCACAAAACACCCACGTCTACCATCATCTCTTGCCACTGCAAACAACCATCCCAATGACACTTATCTGCTTCGGCCCCACCAATACACCTATGCAACGCTCCAGTTGCACCTCCACCCGTCACTTTGAAGCACCCCTGTTGACATGCACCCTCCATTCGCTACCTCCAGCCATCTAAAAAGCTCCCCAAAGAACACAGTACATGCGTCACTTCCCACCACACTGAAGCACATTTGCTGTCCTTACACACGCTGAAGCACGCACCTGACACAATATTCACCATGCTCTTTGCTGCTGCCCGAAACACGCATATGAGGAAACACAACCCCACACACCGTCTCTCGCTGATATGAAAGAACCCGTCCAATGTAACAACCCCTTTGCACTCTCTCCTGCCAGCCTAAAACACTCCTCAATGAGACCCCACGTTGAGCATCTCCTGCCACTGCGCTGATATGAAACAAACCCATTGACGAATACCCACCCAATGACACACTTCTCCCTGCACTATCTCCCTCCACTCTGAAACACCTGCCCCTCTTGCACTTTCTCCACCGGCCCACTGCATCAGAAGCTCCACTCCACGTCCCCACACCAGGAGCCAAAAAAATATCCGCCCTTGATGGAACAGCACCCTTATGGATATCTCATATGGTCACAAAACATGGTCCCGATGAAACACCCACGCCTTGTCCCATCTCACGAAACACCTCTCATAGGAAACACACACTGCTTGCGACATTTGCCACCCCCCACGTCGCAGAAACACACTTCCTAACCAGACAGCCCCCGTTGTGCTATCTCACCGTGAAACTGCCAGCTTAAGAAAGAGATCCCTGCGCTCTTTGCCAACATCTGAAACACACATGTGATGAAACATGGCCGCCGCACCTTCTCCTGCATCTCTGAAACGCCACCTGATGAAATACCCGTCTTGCGTCATCACCTGCCATCTTGCTTTCCCAAAACACCCCAACTAACAACTCACCCACTCACAAAAACTCCGCTCTGTGCTTTTTCGCCCAACCTATCGCACGAAAAGGCAGACACCCGACGAAACATTCCGTCCTTGCTCCACCTTCCACTATCCCAAAACCCACGTCCCCTCATGAAACAACATCCGCTTGTCCCATCTCCTGGTGCCCTCAAATACACAGCCCAGTGAAACACAACTGCCATTTTGGCATATCATATTCCGCAAATCAGCCCCACCCACAAAACACTCTCGACGCCCAAAACCCAGCCCTGACAAAACGCACCCCCCAGCAACATCTTTCCCGCCTTCACCAAACATTCAATGAACCATACCCGCATGCATCGTGTCCTGCCGCATTGAAACATGCTCCCGACGAAGTATTCCCTTGTACCATTTCCAGCCGCCCCAAAGCAATACCTCTGATGAAAAACCACCACCTTGCACCATAATCAACAAGCTGCCACCCGGATACACCGCCTTCACGAAACGACATCTCCTTTCGCCATGTATATCTGTCTGATGACCTGAAATACACACCGATGAAACACACACCTCTTGCACAATGTCCCCCACACGTCCACCTGCCAGCCGAAATTCCCGCTTGTACCATCTCCACCTACCCCACTGTACGTCCATTGAAATATCTCGCCATCCCACCCAAAAACACACACCCCAAGAAAATCATACCCCTTGCATCATATTACCACACCATTGGCCCTGACAAAGTATGTCCCCTGCCATCTGCCACGGTTCAGAATCACTACCTTGGCGAAACACCCATCACTTCCGCCATCTTATCCATTCCATTGTAGACTTTGGCAAAATACCCCTGTTAAACTATAACCACCACCCCAAGTACTCCTGCAACCATACACCAACCCTTTGCATCACCTTTCCTATTCTGACAACAAATTCTAGGAATGACCACATTGCATCGACTCGCAGCACAAAAAAAATATCTTCAATAAAACACTCCCATTTTGCGCTATCTAGCTACTACACCACCCTCGATGATTCAGCATGCCCGGCGACAACTCCGGACACGCTGGACATCCCACAATGAAAAACAATCAACTGCGCGATTTACATCCCCCCACCACATCGAAACACATCCAGAATAAAACACCCCCCTTACGCTGTCACCCACTGCCCCAAAACAACCTTCAATGAAAGAACCACCTCGTGCTATCGCCCGCTGCCCGAAAAACCCGAACCAACACCCCCTTGCCTATAGTCTCTTTCCACTCACTCTGAAATACTACTCCCCTTGCGCTATGTCACGTGTGCTGCATTCAAGAAACTCGGCACCAATGGAACACTCCTCCTTGCCCCATCTCCCACAGACCCACCACCCAGAGAAAGTCCAAAAGGAAACGCTCTCACACTTGCCCGAGCTCCTGCTGCCTCCGATGAAACAAACTCACCTGTGCAACATCTTTCATCACCCCTAAAAAGTCCTCATGGTGAAACACTTCACCTTGCACCATCTCATGCCAATCCAAAACACACTCACAAATGAAACACACTCACAAATGTAACACACTACTTATGCTATCTTCCCCCACAATACCGCACAACGCCCGATCAAACACATGCCCGTGGACGAATCAAACACTGATATGTCTCCTTCTGTTCTCTCGACGAAACAGCCCCAGCAAGTGCGTTATTCCCCCTCCTCTGCCATCCCTCCGAACATCCAACCTCTCCTGCGCCATCTTATACCAAACTGTAACACCCCCTCCGAAGAAACACACACCTTCACGTCAACACCTGCCGCCCCGAATCACATCATTCAACGAACCACACCTCCCATTTACGATCTACCGCGGCGCAACATCTCTCGCAATGAAAAACCTTCCTTGCACATTCCAGTGAAACACCCCCACGTGCTGTGTGCTGCCGCCCAGATACATCCCCCACGGCGAAACACACTCGCTTTGCATTTTCTCCCCCGCCCTGCCTCCCCCAAAATACACGTTTCCTCAAAATTACCCTCCCACCGCCCTGAAACAGCCCTCACCAAAATAACACTCATTTCCTTGTACCACCTCCTGCCGCTGTGAATCACGTCTCTAGACGAAACACATCCCTGTGCAACATTTCTCCAGCCCCGCTCTCCAGAAACACCTCCCCAATGAAATAAATGTCCTTGTGACATATCCTGTCGCCCTGCCGCTGTGAAACTGAATATCAATGGAACAGACGCCCCTGGACTACTTCCTGTTGCCCCAAATTACACCCCAAATTAACAGACACTGCTCGACACCCCATCATCCCCGACAACGGCCCTGAAACAATCCAACGGCGAAACACCTAGATTCTACCATCTCCCACTCACCCAACACCCACATCCAAAATGAAGCACCCCCTGCTTGTGCAATCTCATGCCGCCCTGAAACACAACACTGACAAAACAGTCACCCGTCCCATTTCGGGAGCGATTAAATATAAATGGATAATTGTTTAGACAACATTTAAAATACCACAGCAAACAATAAATTCGGACGCAGGGAAGAGCTCGAAAACTCACAATTTTGCTACTGAGATAAGGTCTTCGTGTTACTGGCAGTGGGAGATAAATGTTTAAAAACAAGGTTTAGAGGACCTTATCAAGTCGAAAGGGGATTGAGTGGAAAACTATTTGACAAGAACGCTGAACAGAAAAAAAACACTCATGAAATGCGTCATGTGAATTTACTGAACAAGTATTTTGACTGGGAAGGAAACCAAAATGAGACTGTGTTGTTACTTACAGCACACAATGAAGAACCAATTTCAAAGGATTCTGAATTGAACATTCTTCAAATTAACTTGTACCATGAGAACATTGTCAAGAATTCGGTGAAATGATTGAGGAAAATCGAAATGAACATGAAAAAAAGTTCTTACAATCGCATGGGGAGATATATCGAAATAAACTGGGAAATTCCAACCTAATTTTGCATGTTGGAGATGTAGGAAATGGAGTTTGTAGACTGACTCCACTATGTGTTTATCTTTGGTGCAAGAGATAGCATAATGAAGCCACTGTGTGTGTATCACTGATCCTGTGGAGATTTTCGAATGACCCCTCTGTGTATTTTTAGTTTTAAAAATAAGTTCCCGACACATTGGAAACAGGCCCTTTGACCCAACAAGTTCTCACCGACCCGATGGAGAGTAGCGCACCCAGACCCATTCCCGAACGAATAATTACCCCTGACTGATTTAGCATGGCCAATTCACCTGAACCGCACACCTTTGTACTATGCGAGGAAACTGGAGAATCAGAAGGAAACCCACAGAGACACAGGGAGAATGTGTAAACGCCTCAGAGACAGTTGCCCGAGTTGGGAATCAATTATCACTGATCCTGTGGAGAAAGCAAACTGTCCCAATCTGTGTGCATCAATTACCCTGGGGAGAGAATAGAATGATTCCACTGCATCTGCAGACTGACCCCATTGCTTGTCTATCACTGACAGCTGGAATAAAGCAGATTTACTCCACTGTGTGTGAGCATTGCTGACCCCGGGATAATTGCTAACTGAAGCCACGGTATGTGTATCACTAATCTCAGGGAGAGAGTGAGTGTGCCTCATCATGTGTATCACGCTGTCTGGGAAGACAGCAGATGGATTGCACGGCGTCGGTAACACTGAAAGCTGCGAGAACAGACTAAGAAAGCTGTGTTCATTATTGTCCCGGGAGACAGCACACTGATGCAATTTGTTGTGTATCACTGACCTCGTGGATTATGCACGTCATAGAAAAGTCAGGGCAGCGATCCCTGTGGTCATTCCCCTTAAAAACAAAAACAAGTATGCCGTTTTGAATACTATCGACTAACCAGGGGCATGCATTTGGGTGCAGGTCTCTGTCACAGAGTCTGTCCCTGTTTCACAGAAGGGAAGGGGGAAGTAGGATAGTGTTAGTAATCGGGGACTGAAATGTTTGTTGGGAACAAAAGAGACTCACTGTTAGTGTGTTGCCTCACGGGTGCCAAGGTCCATGATGTCTTGGATCGTGTCTTTGGAGTCCTGAAAGGAGAGGGTGATCAGACCCAAGTCGTGGTTCACATCGGTGCCAACACTATAGGGTCAAATAAGGATAGGGATATAAGGTAGGATTTCAGGAAGTGAGACTGGAAGCTGAGACGAGAACAAACAGAGTTGTTATCTTTGGGTTGTTAACCGTGCCACGTGTTAGCAAGGTGAGGAACAGGGATATATACAAAGCTGAATACGTGCCTGCAGGGATCGTTCAGAATGGAGGTTTTCCAGATTATTGATAATTGCTTCCCTATTGCGAAAGGTGAGACCTCTGCAAGCATGTCGCTCTTCACTTGAGCAGGGCAGTACTAATATCCTGGGTGGAAAAGTTGCTCCTGGTATTCGGTTGGGTTTAAACTAACTCAGCGGGAGTTGCGATCTGGTGATGTAGTTGCAGTGCACAGGAGAATGTGAGTCGAGAGGACATGAACAGCATTTCACCTTCATATGACTATGGTAGCAGCTAGCAAGCCGGTTTGAAGTGTGCCGAAATCAACGTCAGATGATAATGTAGGTGAGCTTGCAGCATGGATAGGTACCCGGGACTTCAATGTTGGGCATTGTCGAGACATAGATAGAGCAGTGTCTGGAATGGACGTTGCAGATTCTGCGATTTAGATCGTTCATTAAAATGGGGGAAGGTGGCAAAAGGGGAGGGATTAGATTAGATTACATTGCAGTGTGGAAACAGGACCTTCGGACCAACAAGCCCACACCGACTCTCCGATGTGGTTGTGTTATTCAAGGACCGTATAATGGTGGCTGAAAGAACTTTCGACGAGGGCTTGTCTATTGGGGTGATATGGGCTGAGCTTAGAAGCAAGAGAGGAGAGGCCACACAGCTGGGAGTGTTTTAAACGCCTCCACAAAGTTCTGGGGACGTGGAGGAGTGTTTTGGCAAAATTATTCTGGGTAAGAGTGAAAGGAACAGGGTGGTCATTATGGGGGTCTTTTGGTTCCCCATGATAGACTGGAAATGTCTCGTCCGTCGGATGGATAGGTTTTTCTCCAATGTGTGCGGGATGGTTTCCTGACACAGTATGTTGAAGGGCCGACATACCATACATAAACAAATTCCACACTGGATATGGTACTTGGTTATGAACCAGACCAGATTTTTGATTTAGTGATAGATGAGCAGTTTGGAGAGAGTAACCATAATTTGGTTCCATTTAAGTGATCGATGGGAAGGGGCAGGTACATGCCACAGGTGAAGAGTTATTGAAGGTGTAAGGGTAATTATAATACGATTGGGCAAGACTGAGGAGGCAATAGAATGGGGAAGCAAAATGTAGGGAATGTGGACAATCGAAATGTGGAGCTGGTTGAAGGAAAACTTATTGCGTGCCCTTGATAGGTATGCTCCTGTCAGGCAGGGAGGAAGTGATATTGTAAGGCAACCGTGGTTTCTCAAAGAAATTCTGTCTCTTGTTAAGTGAAAGAGGGAGGCTTATGTGACGTTGAGAAGAGATGATTCAGGTGAAGCGATGGAGATTTACATATTAGCTAGGGTATATTTAAAAAGATAGTTATGAAGGGCATGGAGGGGACATGCATAATCTTCAGTAGGCAGAATAAAGGAGAACCCCAAAGCTTTCTACAGGTATGCAGGAAAAAAAAGATGACAAGGGTAGAAATCAGGCAAGTAAAAGACAGAAGTGGAACGCTGTTTGTGGACCCTGGGGAGTTCAGAGAGCTGCTAAACGAAAATATCTCATTTGTTTTCATTCAAGAAAAGGAAGACATTGTCGAGGAAAAGACTTAGATAGGGGCTGTTAGGCTTGAAAGAATTGAGGTTAGTAAGGAGGAGGTGTTATCAATTCTAGAGGAGTGGAAGTTGCTAAGTTCCCTGGGCCAGATAGAATTTCTTAGATGAATCTCTGGAATGCTAGGAAGTAGATGGTGGAGCCTTTGGCTTGTTCTGTGAGTCGTCACTGTATGCAGGTTTAGTACCAGAGGACTGGAAGATTGCAAATGTTGTAGCCTTGTTCAAGAAGAGCAGCCGAGATGACTCAGAGAATTATAGACCAGTAAGCCTTACATATGTGGTAGGAAAAATTTTGGGCAGAATTTTAAGAGATAGGATTTATAATCATGTAGCAAATAATTTTATTTGAGGTAGTCAATCCGGTTTAGTCAAGGACAGGTCGCGTGTCACAAACCTCATGGAGGTTTTTGAGAAGGTGACCAAGCATGTAGATGAGGGGAGGACAGTTAACGTGGTGTACATGGACTTCAGTCAAGCCGTTGATAGGGTTAATCATGGTAGGCTTTTGGAGAAAATGAGGAGACACGGGATTGCGGATGAATTTGAAAAGGAGGTTCTCGAGATTAGTAATATCCGAATAAATCCCAGTACAGGAAGGACAGAAAGGGAGGTTAGAGAGGAGGGAGAGTGGCGTTTTTGATAAGGGGTAGCGTTACAGCTGTGCTGAGGGAGAATATTTCTGGAAGTATCTCCAGAGAATTTATTTGTGTGGAACTGAGAAATAAAAAAACGATGCTCACCTTATTGGGATTGTATTATAGAGCTCCCAATAATTAGAGTGAATTTGAGAAACAAACTTGTCAGGAGATCTCAGCTGTCTTTAAGAATACTAAGGTGGTTATGGAAGGGGATATTAACCTTCTAGGCTGGACTGCAGGATAGTCCTGATGAAGGGATGTTGAGTAGGTTCGGAAGATCAACCGAACCTACTCACCCGTCAATTTAAGAACGTCCATGTGCTTATCCAGTAGTTGTTAAAATGCCTCTGACTCAACTTTCATCTCTTACAGTACATACCACGCAAACTCCACCCTCTGCAAAAAGAACCTACTTCGAACATGTCCCCTGCACCTTCCTCCAAACACCATATAAATATGACCCCGCATGACAGCTACTTCTGTTTTGGGGAAAGTCTCTGGCTGACTAGTCTATCTATGCCTCTTATTATTTTGCACATGCCTATCAAGTCACCTCTCTTCCTTCACTCCAACGTAAAGAGCCCGAGCACATTCAAACTCCCTTCATCAGGCATGTCCTGCAATCCAGTCAGCATCCAGGTAAATCACCTGTGCACCCTCTATAAAGCACTCTCTAATGGATCTGCAAGTGGATCCCGCAGTTAATGAAAGCCAAAACTAAATAAGCCTTCTTAACTATCCTCTGAACTTAGGTGGCAAGTTTGAGGGATCTATGTTCGCCGAGTCCAAGATCTCACTATTCGTCCGCACTTCAAAGAATGTTATTTTTTACCCTGTATTCATCATTCAAATTAGTCGTTCCAAAATGAATCCCTCGCATTTATTCGGGTTGAACTCTGTGGGTCACTGCTCAGCCGAGCTGTGCATCCTGCCAATATGTTGTTGTAGCCTGAAAATTCCTCGAGACTATCTGCAGTTCCACTAACATTTGTGTCATAATTTAGTTATTACCCCACCTTTCCAACTCTTCATCCACGTCATTTATGAAACCTACAAAGAGCAGAGCCCCACGGACAGATGCCTGCAAGACCACACTCGTCACCGAACTCCAGGTTGAATACTTTCCATCCACTACCACTTTCAGCCAGCCAGTTTGATATCCAAAGCAGAATGACGCAACTGAATGACATCACTGACCCTGAGGAGAGATCGTATTGATACCACTGTGTGTGCATTACTGACACTGGGGAGAGAGCAGAAACACACACACAGTGACTAGCCCGAGGGCAGACTTAACCCCACTGCATATGTAACTCAGAGATCAGAAGGAAAATTCTCTATGTGGGTATCAAGGACGCCAGGGACAGAGCAGACTGAATCGTCTTCGTGCCTATTTTTCTGGACCTTGGCAGACAACAAACTGATTCCATTGTGCATGTGTGTCACTGGCCGCGGAGAGAGAAGAGGCTGAACCAAACTGTGTGTGTCGGTAATCCCATGAACAGATCAAATTTACTTCACTGTCAGTATGTCACTGAACCTGGGGTGAGAGCAGACTGCTTACTCTGTTCGTATCACTAAGAGAGGGAGAAAGGGATCTGACGCTACAGTGTGTGCATGAACGGTCCAGGGGCGAGAGCAGACGCACTCCTCCATTTGTGCATCATTGATCACGAGGGGATATCATGTTGACCCCGTTATACGCTTATCACTAACCATGGGGAGAAAACAGGCTGGCCTCTTTGTGTGTGTGTGTGTCACTGACTCTGGCGACAGAACAGACTGACCCGACAGCATTGATATCACTGAATCTGTGGACCGAGCCTGTTGACACCTCTGTCTGTTTCTAATTGTGATCCCGGAAGAGACCAGACTGACCACTCCAATTTTTATCATTTATGCCATGTACAGAGCAGAATGACCCCTCTATGTGTGCCTCACTGACCACATTGACACCGATGTATATGTAACACTGTCTCCTGGGAGACATTAGACTGACACCATTATGTCAGTATCACTGACCATGGGGATAGAGAATGTCGACAGTGTGGTGCTGGTAAAGTACAAAAAGTATGGCGGCATCTTCAGAGCAGGAGAATCCACGTTTCTTGCAAAAGCACTTCATCAGGACTGACTTGTTCACTTCCAAATTCTGTTGGTTTGGATGTACTCTGGAGTCCATGTGGGATCAGTCCATTCCGTCTGTAGGCATCGAAGAAGGAGTTACGGCTGTGTTAGTCAGTCAGCTTGAGGGCGTTGCTGAAGACTCACTGCTTGGGGGATATAGTGAGAGAGGGAATCACTGTGGTCCTTCTCGAGAGACGAGGAGAATGTCTTCAATGTAGCCAGCCTTAGAAGAGGCTTCGCAGGGAACAGAGCAGTTAGACTCCACTGTATCTTTGCTGAAGACCACTGGCAGTAGGCAGTTGACGTCATTGTACGTCCAGCACTGACCCGCGGGGGAAAAGGCACTCCCTATTGACCCGAGGCAACTGCAGACTGATCCCACTGAGTCTATATCAGTAACCACCGGAAGAGAACAGACTGACCCGTCAATATGTGTTTCGTTGATCCCACGGAGTAATCAGAAGGAACCCATTGTGTCTGCATCATTGATCCCTGGATAACAGCAGACTAATCAGGAGTTCAGTTACATCAATGGTACCAGGGAAGACAGCAAATTGATCCCAATCTATGTGCATTAATGAGTAAAACGTGAGATCTGCAGATGCTGGAGATCAGAGCTGAAAATGTGTTGCTGGTTAAAGCGCAGCAGGTCAGGCAGCATCCAAGGAACAGGAAATTCGACGTTTCGGGCAAAAGCTGATGAAGGGCTTTTCCCGAAAACATCGAATTTCCTGTTCCTTGGATGCTGCCTGACCTGCTGCGCTTTAATCAGCAACACATTTTCAGCTAAGTGCATTAATGACCCCGGGTGGAACAGGCTTATGCCAATGTCTGCGAATCAATGATCCCAGAGAGAGACAGTCCCCGACTCCATTTTCAGTTTTTCACTGACCCGGGAGAGAGAAAGCGGAACAACACCATTGTGTGCGCCCTATTGACCATGGAACATGCCGACTGACATCACTTTGTGTGCATCAATGTCCCCGGATTATAGCAGAATGATTTCAGTAAGTCTGTGTCTCTGACCACGGGGAGAGGGCAGAGTGACCCATTTGTGTTTGTCTCACTGATCCTGGGCAGAGAACAGACTGAGAGCACTGAGTCTGTATTACTGATACATGGGAGAGAGCAGCCTGATCTATTGTGTGCGTTTGTGTGTGTGTGTGTCATTTGCTTTGTGGAGAAAGCAAACTGAACCCTCTATGTGTTGGTCACTGAGCCCGCGGAGAGAGCAGGTTGATTCCACCATCTGTGCAACATGGACACTGTGGAGAATGCAGACTGGTCTCACTCTATGGGTATTGCTGACCCCGGGAAGAGAAAAAGCTGATTCTGCTGCCTGTACTTCACTGTCCGCAGGGAGAAAGCAGACCGACCATACTTTGTGTTTCCAACTGCCCCTGGTGATAAAGCCGACTGAACGTATTTTGTCCGCATCTCTGATCCCGGCTAGAGATCAGACAAATCCCACTCTGTGTGTAACACCGACCACGCGAGAGAACAACTGATCCCAGTGTGGGTGTAACGCTGATCATGGGAAGGGAACAGACTGACACCATTGTGTGTGTATTCCTGATCACAGGTCGCGAGCCGAATGACCCCATTGTGAGTTTAATTGACTTCGACGAGTCACACACCAACCTTACTGTGATTGTATCACGGATCCTGGGGCCGGTACAGAATGACAATACGGAGTGTGGAACACTGACCATGCTGAGAGAGCAGACTAACGCTTTGTATGGCGACCACTGTTCCCGGGGAGACTGCTGACTGGACATCAACCGCCACTGTCCCGACCACACTGTTTCCTTATCACTGAGTCCAGAACGAGGGCAGACTTACTCCACTGTGTGAGTTCATGATCCTGGGGAGAGAGTAGTTTGATCCCATTGTATATGCATCACTCAGCCCACCATATGTATTTCCCTGACCTCGGGGAGGGTGCAGACCGACTTAACTGTGTATGCATCACTGACACTACTGTCTTTGTATCACTGACCCCAAGGTGTTTGCAGACTCACCCTACTGATCTGTCTGATGTAAAGGTCTGAGACAACAGATGAATGATTCTGTATGTGTGTTACTGTACTCAGTGAAGAAGCAGAAAGACCCCACCTAGTGTGTGTCACTGATCCCAGGACTCATCTGTCTGACTCCTCTCCCCACTTGCGTATCAATAAGCCCGGGCAGAGAAGAGACTGATTCCAATGTATGTCTATCACTGACACCGATGAGAGAATAAACTGACCCCAGTGTATGGGTTTATCACCTGCCAGTGCGTGTTCATTGGCTTGCTTTGGCCTATCGTTCTGCCACCATGGATACGTGAATTGCAGTGATCTTCATTTGGAACCGATTTCTCTATTTAAATCTGGTTTTCATGAATTAAACAATTTTATCAATAGAGTAATTGGATATTTGAACACATCCTTCACCTGATTCCTGAACTTAGTCAGTGTCCCAGCATAAATACAAATATTTGTGCAATGACTTGTGAGCTGGCAAATATATCCAATTTGCCGAACAAAATAATGTAGAAACATAATCTTCTGTCCCAATAACCAAGCCCGGTTCCATATTGAATACAACATAATGACTGCCCATGATAGTACAAAGTTGGCTGAAATGAGAACCAGTAAAATTATGGATTTTCTTCGACTCTCCATTTTTGAGTCTGTGACGTTGTTCTCCTTACTGAATGTATTTAGACGTCTGCGGGCTCTATTGGCCATTAGGATATGCCTGACACATAAAACATTCAACTGCACAGTCAGAAGAATTGCCAGACATGGTGTGAGAAGATGATGGCTGATTTCAACTCTTCCCCAGAACTTAGATAATTTTAAACCCGATCTTAATTCACAAAACCAAGGCATGTTCTTTAGCCGATACTGATCTGTTAACATAAAATACCACAACATATTCTTTAAACAGCTCAGTATTGTTACTATTCCCAATACGACAGATGCAACTTTCTCGTTGCAATATTTATGTTTCAGTTTTTGGCAACAGATAGCCACATATCGATCAAAGGTGAAAGCAACAGTGAACCACACAGAACAGTCCGTCGCTGCATGTACAAATATGGCATGGATGTTGCACACTGGGAGAGACTTCACAAACTGAAATTCGTCCACATAAACAATTGGAATATGTCTCAGTATCAGGTCAAGAATGTTGACCAGTAGGTCTGCCACTGCCATGTTCACCAGATATCGGATAACACATTTGGATAGACCGCACTGATAATTAGAGAGGATCGCAATCGCCAGCGTGTTAACTGTGAGAAAGAGCAATAAAACCTGGAAATTATACATGACTTGCAGCACACGCATGCCATTTGACAACGTACAGAGGAGCAATATCTCAAAGTTAAGAAGCGTTCATTTAAGACGAATTTTTATCCCAGAATGGGGACTGAAGTACGAGGGCCTCGAGTTCAAGGCGAGAGGGAAAAACATTAGGGGAGATATGCATGGAATGCTAATTTTGTACAGCATGGTGATGCCTGGAATGCGTTGCCCGTCGACGTGGTCGAGGTGATAATTAAAGCATCATTCAGGACGCTTCCAGGTTGATACAGGAATGGGCAGGGAGCAGAGGGATACAGACCATTCGAGTATAGGTGACAGAACTAGATAGAGGATTTGGATCGGGGCAAATCCTGGAAGGGTGAAGAACCTATTCTTTGGTTCTAATTGTCTTTGTTCTTTTCCCTTTGTACAATGATGCATTGTTTCTCTCTGAATTTCTTGACCTTTGAAATCATTTCAGAGACATGTAGCGGCCAGAGCACTTGTGCACATTTAAATCATACCGGGCTTAAAATGTTAATCTCATTCAGTCTCCAAGCATGCTTCCTAAAAGAAAAGACTTATTGGACACAAATTAAGACCAGACAGATAAACATAAGAAGGCGTGTAATGGAACAGAGGGATGTTGGATATTAAGTGCACGATTTTCTGAAATTAGAATCATAGGCAGAAAGGACAATGACGAAGGATATTTTCACAAAGGCCTTCATCAGTCACGGCATTATAGAAGTTGGGTAGCCCTGCCGCAATTGTACTAGACTTTGGTGCGGTTGCTCTTAGAATATTGAGTTAATTTTCGTCACCTAGGGAACGGAAGGATGCCATTAAAATGGAAGCAGTGCAGTCGAAATGTACCCGGAAGTTTCCAGAACGCAAGGGTCTGAGTTACCGGGAGGGGTTGTACAATGTAGAACATTTTTCTTAAGAGACTGAGAGAGGTGAGAGCTCAGGGACACTGTTACGTCCTTGATTCTTTCACGTGCAGGATGTGTGTTCAGCTGCAGCATTTGTCAGACTGCATTACTGCTCTGGAGCTGCGGATAAACTCACCCTGACACATACGCAATACTGCAGGGTCGTGAATGACACGTTTCTTAAATTGGTCACACCACAGATTCGGATTGCTGAGGGAGAAAGCAAATGAGTGACCAAAAGGCAGAGAAAGATTAGGAAGGCAAGGCAAGTGTCCCCAGTGCTCATCTCCCTCCAAAATAGGGATACGGCCTTGCACATAGTTGGGGACGATGGCTCACCTGGGCAGAGCCGCAGAAGCTATATTCATGTAACATTGGATGGTTCTGCTGTTCAGAAGGGCGGGAAAAGGGAGTGGAAGTGTTATTGTCAGACGGAATTCAATAATAAAGCAAGTAGATACGCGGTTCTGCTTTCGTAAACGAGGCTCCTGAATGTTACGTTGCCTCCGAGGTGCACAGGCCAGAACTATCTCAGATCAGCTGCTGGACATTCTCAAGAGGGTGGGCGATCAGCCAGTTGTCCTGGTGTACATCAGCACCAAAGACAAAGGTTAAAATAAAACAAAACAGGATGAAGTCCTACAAGAAGATTTTAGGGCTTTTAAAGCCAACTAAATGGTAGGACCTCAGTGGCAGTAATCTTAGGATGCTTCCACTGTCCCGCGCACGTCAGAGAAGGAATTCAAGAAATGGCAGAATGAATGGGTGGCTTGACAGATGGTGCAGGTGGTAGGGTTTCCGATGTTTGGGAGAAGGGGTCTCGTTCAGGGGAAGGTGGAGCTGTTAAACATCAGACGTTTGGACCTGGGTCATGGTGACATCAATGTCATTGGGGGTGCTGTTGGGGAGCGTTTAAACTGATGTGGTAATTGTATGGGCACCAGCTGTGGAGATTAGTGGACAGTAAGGAGGTAGGAACGAAAGCCTCTAGGCAACTCGTCATGAAGTCAGCCTGTCTAAGGGGAATAGTAGGCAGGAAGCACATGATAAACGCAAATGGACTTGTTGGCTGAGGTGCATTTATTTGAATGCAAGAAGTGTAGTAGGTAAGGCAGATGACCTTATGGCTTGGATGAGTACCTGGGAGTATGATGTTTTAGCTATTGGTGCAATTTGGTTGAGAGAAGGGCATGATTGGTAACTAAATATCTCAGGATATCTCAGGTTATTGGTGCTTTAGGTGGGATCTGGTGGGAGGTAAAAGGGATGGAGAAGATGCATTACTGATCAAAGAGGATATCACAGCTGGGATGAAGGAGGGCATGATGGATGGCTAGAGCAATGAGGCAAAATGGGCGGACCTCAGACAAAACAAGAGTGTGGTAACAATGTTGGGGCTGTACTACAGGCCTCCCAACTGTGAGCATGAGACAAAGGTCCAAAGATGTAAACAGGTTGTGGAAAGATATAGGAGCAGCAAGGTGAGGGTGATCAGAGATTTTGATATTCCCAACATTGATTGAAGTTCACTTCGTTTCAGATGAAACATAATTTGTAGCAGCATCCAGGAAACGTTTTGTCGAGTAACATGTAAATAGTCCAACTCGACAATGGTCTGTTCCTGGACATGAATTTGGGGAATGAGCCCTGCCAATTGGTTGAAGTTTCAGTCGGGAATTACATTGGAAATTGTGATTACAGTTCCGTAAGTTTTCTAAACTGTTTGATAAAGACGAGACTGATCCAAAAGAAAAAGAGCTAAATTGGGGTCAGGCCAACTGTGCCAAAATTAAGCAGCAGCTGGGCGAGGAAGATTGGTAGTAGCTGTTTGAAGGTCAATCCACATATGGTATGTGGGAGGCTTTTCAAGAGTCGTTGATGAGAGTTTAGGAGGGCTATGTTCCTGTGAAAGTGAGGGGTAGAAATAACAACATTTGGGAACCATGGTGTCAGATGCAGTTGTGAGATGAACTAATAGAAAAATCGAAGCGTACATAAGGTCTCGGCGACTGAAGACAGACTGAAGATTTCAGTAATCGGCAATTTGGTTTTGTGCAGAGAAGGTCATGTCTTATCAACTTAATTGAATTTCTTGAGGAAGTGAAAAAGTTGAATGTTGAGGGAAGGGGTGTACATGTCATTTACATAGACGTCAGTAAGGTGTATGATAAAGTTTCCCACGGTAGGCTGATGGAGAAGGTGAAATCGCATTGGGTCCACAGTGAACGAGATAGATGGGCAACAGTGGACAGAGAGTAGTAGCAGAAAGAATTTTGTCAACATGGAGAACTGTGAGCAATGGTGCTCCGCAAGGATCCCTGCTGAAATCATTGCTGCTTATGACATGCATAAATGATTTCGAGGAAAGCTTATGTGGTCAGATTAGGAAGCTTGCACATGACACTAAGATTGGTGGAGTAGCAGGTAATAAAGGGGCTATCTGAGAATGCAGCAGAAGAGAGAATGACTGAAGAGTTGAGCAGAGAAGTGGGCAAATGTGAGTGATGCATTTTGGAAGATCTAATTCAAGAGTAAACTATAAAGTAAGTGGAAAGGTACTGTGCAAAATTGATGTACAGAGAGATGTAAAGGTGGCAGCACAGGTCAACGGAGTGATCCAAACGGCATGCAGCATAATTTCCTTCAACATTCGGGGTATTGATTAGAAAGTTTGCAGGCCATGTTGCAGGTGTACAAGACTTTGGTTTGGACACATTTGGAATACTACATACATTTCTGATCGCAACTGTACCAACAGGACGTGGGATGATTTAGAGACGGTGCAGAAGAAATTCAAAAGGATGTTGCCTGGTATGGATGCTGCTCGCTTTGAAAAGAGATTGAGCAGATTTGGATTATTATCGTCAGAAAGATCCATGTTGGGGAAAACCTGACTAAGATCTAGAAATTTACGAGAAGTATGGACAGGCTGTATAACAAGACTTTTTTTCATATCTTAGCGGACGCAATTACGAGGAGTCACGAATTCAACGTGACGGGAGAGGGGAAAACTCAGAGGAGAAATGCATGGAAAACTCTTTAAACAGAGTTTGGAGGTGACTGGAACGCGTTGCCATTGAATGTGGAACGTACAGCGTACTTTATGATGTATCTAGACAGATGCATGAATGGGCAGGGAAAAAGGGCGAACAGACCCTTAGAAAATAGCTGAAAGGTTTAGACAGAGGATCTGTAACTTTCTTTGCTCTGTGTTCTTTCCGATGTTATATGATCATGAGAGGCATTGACAATGTCAATGCTCTCAGTCTTTTCCATTGAGTGATGAATCATGGACTAGAGAGCTTCCTTTTCGCTTAGAGGGGAAAGAATAAATGGAAACCTCAGGGGCAACGTTTTGTGCACAGTAAGTGGTATGCATGTGGAATGAGCTACCAATGGAAGTTGTTGAAGCGGGAATATTACAACATTTAAAAGGCATTTGGATGAATACATGGTTAGGAAAGGTTTAGAAGGAAATGGACCAACTGCAGGGAAATAGAATTAATGTTGACCTGTATGATAATCGGCATGGACCTGCTTGGGCCGACGAGACGGAAGCGTTGCTGTCGAGCTCTGAGTCTTTGTCTCAATGATAGCTTTACCTGCACCCATTTGCGATTCACGCACCAGGACCTCCAGATTGCACTGCGCCACGAGCTTTGCAGTGCATTCACTTTGTAATCATGTTACTGTGGGAAGAGACAGGATTTTGGAGTTGAGGATGATCAGATCAACCATGATCTCATTGAATGGCAGAACAGAGTCGCTGGACCGAATGGCCAACTTCTGCTCCTACGTCCTGTCGTCATTTCCTCTATGTGTTTTAAAAATAAAACATAACAACCAAATGGAAAATATCTCATTTTACCATTTTGACTCGGACTCCCTGATCATCTTGGAAGCGTTATGTGTAGGAGGCAAGTGAGGGTGGGTTACTTTTATTGAAATTCTACCAAAGAAACATCGTTTTTACCCTCATATTGTCAAAAAATTTATCTTAAACACAGGTTATTGATCCAAAAATGAATGTAAGGATTGTGCAGAAGGCAGGTGAGAGTGGGTTTCCATTTTGTTAACAATTCCTCCAGTGTAACATTGGCTTTACCCGCGTAATTTCAAAAGATTTAGGTGTAACACAGGTATTGATCCAACACTGCATGGAGGATTGTCCACCTCAGAAATTGGGAATTGCGTTGTCGAGCATAATATTGAAGAGAAGTGCGGAAGGGATACCTGGAGTGTCTCCTGTCAGTATTAAACCTTCTCTTGAATCAGACATCAGACTCCACAGCAGTCACATTGGAAATCCCGATTCTAAACAGCACAGGCTCTCCTTTCACATTCGTCCATTGTGCCTTTGTATTACCGCCCATTCCAAGATTCAGTCTCCTAATGCTGGCTTTTCTGCATGCACAATTGCAATCCATATGAAAGAACTGGAAATTGCTGCGTCGGGAGCAATGCCAATATTTTTGATTGCCCCTAAATTTGGGAGAATTGTCTACAACTATGCGGGTGACAGTATGGAACTCGAAAGGGGCGTTGACAATTTGATCAGTTGGACAGATGGGGCGGAGGTGCAGTTTCAAGTTAGAAGACATGATTTAGAATTGTCCCCCGACCTTTTCTCGCCCCACTCCCCAATTAGCATTCCACCTACCCACCACCGCCTCCTTTATTCAGGTATAGCTTCAGAATAAAAGAAATAGAAACAGAGGAAAGCCATTCAGGCCCTCGAGTCTGACTTGCCATTTAATGCGAGTGTGGTTAATGCCATCTCGTCCTTTGCTTCAGTTTTCTGCACACGCCCTTCAACATATTACCAATTTAGAAATTAGCACGTCTTCTCCAATACTTATATTCAATGTGCAAGCAACCACTGTACTCTGTAGTAATGATGTCGACACACTCGTTTGAGAGAAATATCTTTTTCTTAATTCTGTTTTAAATCTATTACCCGTTATCCTTAAACAGTGTCATCTCATTCCAGATTTGCACTGAAGTTGAAGCATTTTTGTTCCAATCTCTGTCGCATCTTACTGATCTACTCGCATTCTTCCAAATTGCACAATGCAAGCCACACTTCTCATCTCCGAAATAAGTCGAATGAACCATCTATGAACTCTATCCAATACAACTACGTACCTCCTCAAATAAGGGGAGCGAAGTTTCATGCAATAATCCAAGTATAGGCTGACTACTGTCTAATAGTGATGCAGTGACAGCAAGTAATTCTTATGCTCTGTTCTTTTCTCAATTATTATCAAAAACTAATTAGTATTCCTTATTTCCTACTATCCGTGCAAGCAAGTTGCATTTGATACTTACAAATGGCCACCCAAATCTCTCTGCAGCAAAGCAGTTTAAAGCATAATGCAGCTAATTAGCTCAGAGGGTGTGACCATGTTGGTATTACCAAAAACATAATGGTGGAAGTAATGGACGAAAGGGTAGATTGTGGGTGAGGGAGTTTGCTGTCTCAGTTGACTGGACAGCAGGCTTGCAATGCAGACTGATGGCAGCAGAACAACGTCGATTGCTCAGAGATGTGAAGGCTATGGTGCAAAGTGTTCTGTTACCATATGACCGCTCATCTGAGTCATGACGGCTCTCTGGATAGCCTCAGCACTGAGTCATCTCTCTAATGAGTCAGCAACGCTGCGGTGTTAGTAAGACCATGGGAAGTAGGACAAAGAGGCCTTTTGTGCCTGTTCCAAATTCAATCGGAGCACTGATGGTCTGACATACCTCTGGTTCATCTCTTTAGCCTTTCTAACCAAGCCTCAATTTTCTTATTCAGTCAAGAATCAATCAGCTCAGCCTTAAATAAACACAAGAACTTTACTCAGGCAGCTGTCAACGAAGTTCCAAAGACATGCAATTCTCTGACAGATTAAATTCCTCCTCTTCTGAGTCTAAAATAGTATTCATTGTCTTCTAAGGCTATGTTCTCTGGTCTTAGATTCTTGCGTGAATGCAAAACATATTCTTAGCATTGACGTTTACCACCCACTAAAAATTCTCTATTCAAATGAGATCACCTCTCCTTCTTCGACATTGCTTAAAGTAGAGACCTAACTGTTTAGTTTATGCTCAGATGGCACTTCCTCCATAACGGGGATTACCATCGTGAAGACACGATGCTTTCCACGAAATAACGGATATAATGTCCTCAAGCACTGACCCAGATATGATCTCATGAAAATCGAAAAGTGTGGCGATGGAAAAACACAGCAGGTCATGCAGCACCCAAGGGACATGAAAATCGATGTTTTGGGTATGAATACTTCGTCAAGAATGAAGGGTTCATGTCTGAAATGCCTGCTCTGCTGCACTTGTCGAGCAACACCCTTTTTGACTCTGAGGTCCAATGTTTGCAGTCCTCAATTTGGCCAACATCTCACGTAACGACGTGCAGTAACATTAACACTTGCCTAATCTATACTTGAAATAAGAGACTTCAGATAGAATCATAGCGTCATAGAGCTGTACAACACGGAAACTGACATTGCTGTCCAACTCGGCTATGCTGACTAGATGTCTCAATTCATCTCGTCCCATCTGCCAATACCCAACCCATATCTCTTCAAACCCTTCCTATTCATGTCCCAATTTAGAAGCCTTTTAAATATTGCAATTGTACCAGCCTCTACCACTTCCTCTGGCAGCTCATTCCATACATGCATCACCCTCTGTATGATAAAGGTTGTCCCTTTGGTCCCCTTTACATCTTTCCCCTCTCACCCTAACATTCATCCACTATTTCCAGACTCATCCATCCCAGGAGGAGACTCTGTATATTTAAGCTATCCATGCCCATTGAATGAGTCCTGCTTAGACTTGCTTTCCCAAAATGCAGCACCTCAGATTTATCCAAATGATACTCCATCTGCCATTTCTCAACCCCTTGGCCCATCTGAGTAAGATCCCGTTATTATCTGAAGTAAGCTTGTTCGCTCTCTACTCCACCTCCAATTTTGGCGTTATCTGTAAACTTACTAACTTTACTTCTTGTCCACACTTTCAAATCATGTACATAAATGACGAAAAGAGAGGACCTGGAACCAGTCCTTGTGGCACTCCACACGTCACAGGCTTCCAGTCAGAAAGACATTCCTACACCACCACCTTCAGTCATCTACTTATGAGACAGTTCTGGATTCATATGGCTAGCTCTCTCCATATTCCATGAGATCTAACCTTGCAAACAAGCCTCCCATGGGGAAGCTTGTCGACCACCTTGCCAAAGTCCTCATAGATCACATCCACCATTCTGTCGTCATCAATCCTCTTTGTTACTTCTTTAAAAACCTCAATCAAGTTTTTGAGACATGGTTTCACGCGCACGAAGCCATATTGGCTATCCCTAATTACTCGTTGCCTTTCCAAATCCATGCACATCCTGTCCCTCTGGATTCCGTCCAATGATTGGCTCATCACCGATATCAGTCTCAATTGTCTATAGTTGCCTTGCTTGATTTGAGTGGTACTGGAACATAACAGCAGGTCAGGCAGCATCCGTGGAACAAGAATATTGACGTTTCGGGCAAAAACTCTTCATCAACAAATGGGCGTTTGCCCGAAACGTCGATTTCCCAGCTCCTGGGATGCTGCCTGAACTGCTGCGCTTTTCAGGCACCACTCTAATCTTGATTCTGATCTTCAGCATTTGCACTCCTCACTTTCACCGAGTTCCCTTGCCTGTCCTTACCACTCTTCTTAAACAGTGCCAACGTGTTAACCAACCCGCAGTCTTCTGGCAGTGCACCTGTTACTATCGATGGTATATTGTCTCATTCTATCAAGCTTCCTAATTACCTACTCCTCCCTGTGCTAGCTTTCTGTGTTGCATGCACAAGTGCTCACACATTGTGTTCCAAAGTTTTGTAGTTTCACTCAATTTTTAAAAAAGTCTTTGTACTTTTATTCTGTGTTCTAATACGAGCAATCTCTTATTTTTCATATCATAATCCTTTCACTAACTTTTTGCCCACTAACTTAAGCGTTCAACATCAGTCTATAAACTGGATCCCTTTCACAGTTTGGCTTTCTTTTAACTTACTTTTGCTAAGATTTTATTTGGCTTTATTTCATTCTTTCCTTTGTCGTGCCCCAGTCAAAAGTTTAGGAATGTCCTTTTATGCTTAAAATAAACTACTGCAAAGCTGTAAACTGTAATGCATAATGTATCGGTATTTCTTTTTGTTTCGAAAAAAGAACACATTGTCACCTGTTTCCTCTTCACTAACAATAAATTTACTCACCGATTGCAAACGTACCGTGGCAAAAAGTATTTTCTTCAAATTGAACAACGCTGCTTTATCCCATATCACCACCATTTTACTGCCAATCATATGTCTGTCAACGTAGAATTATAAAAAGCCATATATGTTCTTCCATTTCATGGTCATTCGAATGTTAATTAATTGATAGAAGGCAATAAAATATCCAAAGAACCCTTGTGAAATGTAACATACTCATGACGAGTTACTTGTGACAAGGGAGAGCAGAGAATATCATAAATCAAGTAGCAACAGAATCACTCACTGTCCGGAAGTGTCATGGTGGCGACAGAAACAATTAGTCCATCGAAACTGCATCTGCTCTACATTTCCGTCCAGCAAGACTCTTCCTTCTCCCCTGTATTTCTGCACACACACGGGCGGTACGGTGGTGCAGTGGTTAGCAATTCAATTCAATTCCCGCCTCAGGCGACTGACTGTGTGGAGTTTTCGCATTCTCCCTGTGTCTGCGTGGGTTTCCACCGGGTGCTCCGGTTTCCTCCCACAGTCCAAAGATGTGCAGGTCAGGTAAATTGGACATGCTAAATTGCCGGTAGTGTTAGGTGTAGAGGTATGTGTGGGTTGCGCTTCGGCGGGTCGCTGTGGACTTGTTGACCCAAAGGGCCTGTTTCCACACTGTAATCTAATCTAATACACCATATCAACTAAATAACCATGAAATCTCGCTTTCCCATAGATCAACGTAACCTGTTTCCACTCAGTGCACTCCAAAACCTAACGACTCGCTGGGTGAAGAATATCTTCTACTCATTTCATAGTTGCTCCTTTTTTTTAACCTTAATCTAAATAAAATCGCTTCTTGTTCTTGTGACTTTTTGGAGCGGGAACACCTTCTCCCTATCTCTTCTGTCACATCTCACTCTACGGTTCCATAAACATCTATTAGGTTACCTCTCAGACTCCATCTCTTTCGGGAGAACAGAACCATTTTCTTCATTCGATCCTCACCACTGAAATTTCTAATTCTTTGAAACATATCTTTAAATGTCTTCTGCAATCTATCTCCAATGCATTCACATTTTTTCGCTAATGTGGCACCCACAAATGTTCACTATACAGGATGTGAGGTATGACAAAGGTTTGGTACGAGTTCAAAATTTCCACCTTGCACTGGGATTCTGTTCATAAAATCATGGATAGTGAATACATTATTTATTGCTCTCTCCCTCTCTTCTTACATCTTCATTGAATATGCATATGTTCATGCAGATCCCTCTACCCCTGCGCCCTCCTGACAAGTGTACCTCTGATTTTATATAGTCTTAGAAGTTCTCTCAATATAAGCGCATCACTTCAACTTTATCTAATAAATTGTTAAACTATATTTGCACACGACCAGCCATCTGAACCAATTGCCAATTTCAGTTTGAGTTTCTGGCTGCCAACCTCATGATTTACATTTCCATCAATATTTGTATCAACTACAAACCGTTTGAAATTTTATTCCTCACATACCAAGATTCAGATTATTAATACTTATGAGGGACATATCATAATATTGTTACAATATTATGGTGAACGTGACACTATATACAAACTGATTTGCAAACGTCTGGTATGCTTGACAGGATTGTGTGGAGAAAGCAATATTGGGAAGTTCGCATCTGGTGACCTTTGGGAGCGTTCGGATATGCCACAGTTACGAAACTCAAGTTTGCAAGGAGAGACTGGAGCTTAGAATCGCCAACGGGAAACTTAATTTCAGAGTGGAATTGAGGAGAGAGATGGAGAAAGGGAATATGTGACCAAATTGATTTTACCGAAAACAAAAATGAATTGGGGTGAGGGGTCAGGAAAGAAACAAAAAAATGTAAATGTGGAATGAGTTTAGAGGGAATAATGCCAAATCATTAATACATACCAATTCAAACGGACTCAGACTTTGCATTCGATTTAGAGAAGCAAGTTCAGATCTAAAATCTCCGAGATTTTGTGATGTTGACAGTTGTCAGTAGAGGGTCCACATTTTCGACAGGAGCCCAAAATCTGCAAACATCTCTTCTCTTTTTTTACCTTTGCCAGTCCAAATTGCCTTTGAGTTGTCTCCCTTGTCAATGAATATCTCCCATCGCCTATTTTCGTCTGAGTGTTTTATGTCTCTTTGTCAGCCCTTGTCAACATTGAAAACTCGGAGAGTAAAAAAAAAGAAGAAAGAACGGTTGGAACTCTGAGAGGAAATCATTCATGTCTGGAGAAACTCAGCCGGTCTAGCAGCGTCTTTGGAAAGAATGACAAATTAACCTTTAAAATCCAGTGACGCTACTTCAGAAACTCGGACTGCTGTCGCCACGCGCGTTTCGGGCAGTGGTTTCAGCTGACACTATTTTGTCTCTTCTCATGTTGCGAGGACTGTCATGAGAATGTTCTGTTCCACTGAAGAATTCCTCTGGCGTCTAAGTGGACTGCAAAGAATGGACACCTTCAGGGAACCTGCACAATAGGATGGGAAGAAGGACACATGCTTGAGGGAATTCCTGTTGACATTTTGAAGTCACTGACTGCATTCAGCGATGGGTGTATTCGTCTAAACTCAATCATTATTCACTGACCGACATTAGTCTTATGAATACAGTGGCTGAAAGAACCTGGGAATCCTACAGCGCAGTACTCACCTTCTGATGCTCCCGTCAGCTTGCCCAGCAATGGAGAAGGTAGAAGTCAAGAGTGTGATGGAATACTTCTCACTTTTCTGAATGGATGCAGCTCCAACAACACTCAAGACACTCGACTCCATCCGGAAAAAAAAAACAAGCTCGCTGGAATAGCACCACACACACAAACATCTATTCTCACCACTGATGCTCAGTATTTGCAATGTGTACTATAAACAGGGTGTAAAGCAAAAATTCACTAAGATGCTCAGAGAACACCTTCAACCTTCAAGACAACTTCCACATGGAAGGGCAAGGCAGCAACTACATGAAACACAACATCTTCACGTTCACTTGGAGGAACATTGATCAATAAATACAGCAAAGATCACATTGATAACAATGCATATGAATTGAGCACAGTCATCTTTCAGCAGAGGCGATTTGATCTTTGCTTTATAGCAATATTGAAAACCATGTTGGCAGTAGATGAATTTAAACGATGAGGGGGCAATATGGAGCCATCGTGAGATGTTAGCATTGAACCTTTGCATGGCAAACCAGACATCCAGTCAGCTGAAGCCCTCAATTGCAGCGTACAGTCAGTACAAACGTCTGAACTCTTTGACCTTTTTTCATCAGACAGACCACTTGCGTCTAGTTCATGGATAAACTTCGCTGGATAAATAAACTTACCAATGATACCAACAGCAGCAAGGAAGGGATAGTAAACGTGTTGGAACAGCAAGAGTACATATCGTATTCGATAGTCAATTGTCATCCAATGCTGATTTCTAATATAATAGGCGATTTTTGCAGAGAGTTTCCTGTCCATCTTCATAAAAATCCAGTCCGCTGACTCCAGATTCTCTTTCGTTACTGCTATATTCCAGCGTGTCTTTCTCGAATTACAATCTCTCCTCTCTCTCTCTCTCTCTCTCTCTCTCTCTCTCTCTCTCTCTCTCTCTCTCTCTCTCTCTCTCTCTCTGTCTCTTTGAAATACTGACGCCTGCTCAAGCCAGAGCTGAGGTCTCCCTCTAATACCATGAGATTATATTTGGAAAGTTCTCCCTAAAGGATAGAAGGAGAGAACACAACAGTGACACAATTACCGTCCCCAGAGACTGGCATAAATTGCAGACACTGAACATAACATGTTCAGCTGACGTGTCTCAAATTGTGCCTTGTTGCCCAGACCGGGAGGAGAATAATAGTTGCCCAAATTGATACATCCAGAAATATAATTCCTCTTTACAAAACACAAGCTGCAGTGACAATCGCATTAATCTTCAAGTTTATTTTTAAATCTTAATTTGAGTACGGTGAATTTGCTAAATGTATACGTCTTAATAAAGAAAATGGCAGAGGCAAAATGTTTATATGTTGGCTTCTTAACGTAGGATCATGATGGTGTTCATTGGGAGCATGGCCTTATTAATCTAACACAATATGCCATGTACAAAAAATGAAGTCAGTAAGTCATATAACACAGAACCTTGTCTTTCAGCCGAATAAGTCTATGCCGACGTACAAGCAGCAAACTGAACTAATCACACTTACCTGTACTTGATTCATAGCCTGCAATGCCTCAGCATGGTTAGTGCTCATGCAGATTTTTCTAAACACTCTGAGAGTGCAAATTTCATCGTCCACAAAGAAGACGCATCCATATTTTGTTCCCTCATCTGTGTGGTAAAATAACAGTTTTCAGAACGCCACTAAACAACTTGCGTCACACCTTACTTAGGGGCTGGTTCTTCTTAGACACCGAGAACAGAGACCATACAACTAAAGCACGGTACATGCTCTTCAGCCATGGATGTTGAGTCGACTTGTGGAACCAGTCTGAAACCTATCCAGCCTACACTATTACAGTTTCAAACAAATGTTTATACAATGACCACTTTCATGCACTTAAACTTGTCGATTCGACTACTTTTGCAGGCATTGCCTTCCATGCCACCTTTATTCACTGAGGGAATAAGCCATTCCAAAGCTTCCACATTCTTCCTATAATGTTGTGACCAGAATGTATGCAAGTGCAGCCACACTGGAGTTTTGTACCGCTACAGCAGGTACTCGTGGCTCCGAAACGCAATCTCAGTACCAATAAAAGCTAACACAACGTGTGCTTCTTAACAACCTTATCAAATTGGGTGGAAAGTTTCATGGATCTGTGTACATGGACTCCGGGACCTCTCTGCACTTCTACACTACCAAGAATCTTGCCATTAGCCCAGTTAACTTCGTTTTTGTTAATCCTTCCAAACAGAATCACCTCGCCATTTTCTGCATGGAACTCCATTTGCCACCTCTCAGACCAGCTCTGCAGCTTGTCCCTCTGTCACCTGCAACATCCTTCAGTACTAACCACAACTCCACTAACCTCTTACACAAATTTACTAACCCATCCTTCCGCGTCCTCATCTCTGTCATTTATAAACATGGCAAACAGAAGATTTCTCACAAAAATCCCTGCGCTGCACATCCAGTAACTGAAGTCCAGAATAAATTTTTCCCATCAACCACCGCCCTCTGTCTTTTTTCAGCTCGGCAATTTATAACCAAAACCGCCAAATCACCCTCAATCCCCTGCTTCCGTATTTTGTGCATTGGACATTACTTGATTTGATCATAATCAAAATATTCAAGATCTTTCAGAAAGTAACAAAATGGGTTGACGGAGGGATTCAGATTAACAATTAATGAAAGAAGAGTGAATAAAAGCAAGGTGTGTGGAGACGAATGCAGCAAGGTTGAGTGCTTAAAATTGAAGGGGCAATAGATCCAAACCTGAGACTGATGTGAACTGTACACCTTCCAGTGCATACATCTCGATCGAGGTGGGATATTTTTGCTGAGGGCTGATGTGTTCCTCCCATTGGACAGGAACCATTTAAAAAAAATAGGGAGGAAAATCAGGGCACACAGAATCATTCCAAAGGTGAATAACGCTGAAAAATGGCATAAAATTTTGTTGGTGAGCTCAGAGTAACGTGGAAGAGAGTGAATAACTTAGAAATCAAACTTGCTGTCCCTGCACGTAAATACAATGTATCAAATAAATAAGATTAGTTCAACGCGGTCACATGTTTTCACGCTCCCGACTGTTCCATGCTCCCCTCATAAAAAAATAAAACATAATGTTATGGGTATTCCAAAGTCTGGATCTCATGTAATGAGAAGCTGTGTGCGATTTGCTTGTTATAAGATATTGTGGAGACATAAGAAAATTGATTATGATAAATGTTTGGTGGTGTGGGTGGTGGATTTGGTGGAATGGTGGTTTGTGGCGAGAAAAAGAGAGAGAGAGGAACGGTAGGCCATGCACAGCAGGGATTGGGATTGTGCATTAGCAGCAGATAATTGTGGAGGATTAAGATATAATGTATCATAGTGTTCCAGTTAGGAAAGGACAGCACAGACCTGGAATAACCTGGAGATGGTCAAAATGAATGGAATGGGAAGAATATCACAGAGAACCTGGATGTCCTACCTTCAAGTCTCAAAGGCAACAAAACCAGGGATGTGAGTAAGGAGGGTCGTTCAGCCCTAATCGCAGGAGATAGAAGCATACGGGACAGCAGCAGACTGTAAGTGTTCGAACTCTTTTGCACCTGCTTCACCATTCAATAATCCATGATTCATTCTATTGTATTTCTATTCAAACCTTCCCAGTAACATTCTATTCGTGTATTGACAATAATACGTTTGTCTGCGTCATTAATAGTCCACATGCACAGCATTCTGTCTTGCAAGAAGTTCTGTGCTCGCATATTGCCTTTGACAAACGCGAGAGTGAGAATTCAGATTTCTGTCCTAAAATGCGAATCTCCTGGCCATTCCCCTCACCACGCCCTGCCCATAGTATATCAGTGCCTTTTCTTTGCAGACTAAATACGCCAGGAGAGAAACCCTCCTCTATCCCATTGTCCAGACTGCTCAGCATTACCTCTTCAATCAGGTAATATGCTGTTGCTTCATTTCACTCTTCAAAACTCAAGTGGTAACAAGCCCAGTCTGTACAACCTTTACTCATGGAACAACCCTCTCTCTGCAGTGTTTAAACCAGGAATCTTCCCTCTGAACCAGCTCAGACGCAAACATACCTTTCCTTCAATTACGAAACCAGAACTCATGTAATATTCCAGATCTGATATTCTCAGCCCCCGGATACCTAAAACATTACATGTGTGTATACTCCGTCTTGACTAAAGAATAGAACGTCTTTAGCCTCCTTCATTATGTTTTGTGTTCATATAATAATTCCTTGAGCTCGTGTGCTCCAAGATGTAAATCATTCTAAGACGTCAGACCGTTGCAGTGTTTCCTGTTGTCATGATTTTTTTTTCTAAACTTTCTGTCAAATAAGCTTGCTATTTACCCACATTGGATTGCAGATGCCCGACTATTGCTCATTCAATCAATCTGTGTCCGTGAGTCTGCAAACGCTTTGTGCTTCTCCAAAACGTACGTCCCCTGCCGATCGTGGTGCAGTCTGTGAATTCTACTGTTCCACCATCTCTCCTTTCTGCATGTTTATGAGAAAGAGATTGTCTGCCCTTTGTTTCCACGCCTATATATCAGACACATTGGGAAACTTCTTGATGTAACGCACCTGCATTTTCTCAATGTTACTTTTTGTTTTTCTGTCGTAATTTTGCACGTCCCATTTGAATCTTCTGACTTCCTCATCATTTTCATTTGTATTCCCTAGCTGACACCTGTTACCAACTTATTTTTTTCAGCTGGGTCTTAGCAACTTTGTCAAATATGGTGCTGACCAATTGATTGTTCATACTTTCAGGCGTGTGTAAACAAGCATTGATCGCACCTGGATCATGACCTTGTAAAGGTAGCTCAATGTTTACTTAAAATCTCTTAAACAACCTATCATTGTAGATTGACTGGCTCCCCTTCCATTGAAGACCACTCGCCGCCAAATCTTTCTCTGATCGAGCATTGTCCTTCTGAATATCGTTGGACAAATTCTTACAACATGATCATTGCCTCCAAAATGTGCTCACACTTGATCTACTTGGTCTGGCTCTTTCCCAGGAGCCTGGTCTGCTAATAATTCCGTTCTTGTTGGACTGGACACAAAATATGCACAAAGGCCTCAAGACTGCAAACTTAGCGCACTTGCTTCTCCTGCCAAATCCACTGTTCCAATCTGCATTTAGGTCAGCATTACCCCTCAATTCTAACAACTTGAATATATCTGTATCTCTCACTATATTCTCGACAGGGTTTTGTTCCTGTGGATTCTTCCAGCGAGTGTACTTTCTAAAATAATGATGCTTCTTTGTTTGTTCCGTCTATTCCAATCGGCAATGCTATCCTGAACTGACACTGTGACGATTTCAGAACACCTTGTAGCCAAGAATATTTGACACCCCGTATTGCCCTGCCTCATACTTGTCTCCATCTCAATTTGAGATGTCTGGCTCATCTCAATTTAGTGCTCTCATTTTTTTCCGGCTTTCTCTCTCCCTTTGTCATTCGTTATCCCACTCTCACACTCTAAGCATCTTTTAAATTTCATTGGCTGTGTTTCTCTCTCTCCCGTCTGTGTCGCTCTCTGTCTTTCTTCCCTGCTCTCTCTCACTCTATTTCTATCATTCTCTTATTTCTTACACTCTTTCCCTCCATTCTACATAGGTTTCTATCTCCGTCTATCTTTCCTACATGGATATCTATCTGTCTTTCCTTTGGTGTCGCCTGCTTTCTGCCTGTCTTCCTTCCTTCCGGTCTGTGTACCTCTCTTTCTCTTTTCTACGCTTCTTCAGTAGCGCGACACGTTGCCTGTTAATCTCTCACTAAGCACACTCTTGACTTTGTTCACCCATTTTGCTCGCATCACTCTCACTCAGAGTGCTCAAAAAGAGCACCAAAACAATGGGAAACTTTAGGCTATTTGCTTCCTCAAGATTGTTCGGCTATCTAAAACGATAATGGCTGATCAAATCTTGCCTGATGACTATTTCTGCCCGTTCCCTTCTAACTTTCAAAATCAAAAAATCTGTCCCCCTCCTTCTTAAGCATACCTGGTGCCCTGACAGCGACCACCCTCGA
>NW_026867562.1:0-37500 GCF_020745735.1 Hemiscyllium ocellatum
CCTGCATTTCTTGTGTCTTGAGAATCTCCACTCTGATCATATGTCTGTAGCTGTTCAATCTGGAACCTTCGAAACTTTTTGTATGTCTACATTCACTCAGCTAAACTCGTCAATATGTTTCCTGAATGCTGAGTTTCACACAGCTGTTGTTTGGGCTGCATCGCCTTCTCCCGTGCATGGGTATCGCTTTGTGAGTCTTCAGCGATCCTTTTGACTGTTGTGTTTTCCTATGACAATTGATAAACCACTGAGTCCTTCCACGACATTTTGACTCACCGCAACTGATAATTGCTCAGGATCTGAAAGTTTGCAATCAATCCAGAATAGACTACTGCTGCCTGAACATAATTCTTTGCAAGGCCTGCCTACACTGAAGGAGTGTAGTACACAATCAGTTTGGTCCGATAAGGTTCTAGGAAGAATCAGATGAATGGTCGCGTGATTTCGTTCACAGGAACATAGCATCGACCTCGTTTCAAATCCTGCACTCAATTGGAAAATATTTATATTGTCAATAGCAAAGACCACAGATCACATCTATCAGGAAATTCGCTGGCTGCACGACTTTGTTCCCCATCTGCTTGATTCCTCACGATTTCATCCATTATCTCCATTATTGTCTCGAACATGCCTTTTGTTGTGGAAGACGACATTTGGAAGACGGCACGGTGGCACAGTGGTTAGCACTGCTGCCTCACAGCGCCAGGGACCTGGGTTCAATTCCCGCCTCAGGCGACTGACTGTGTGGAGTTTGCACGTTCTCCCGTGTCTGCGTGGGTTTCCTCGGGTGCTCCGGTTTCCTCCCACCATCCAAAGATGTGCGGGTCAGGTGAATTGGCCATGCTAAAAAAATTGCCCGTAGTGTTAGGTTAGGGGTATGGGTGGGTTGCGCTTCGGCGGGTCGGTGTGGACTTGTTGGGCCGAAGGGCCTGTTTCCACACTGTAAATCTAATCTAAAAAAAATGCAAGAACAACAATTTTCTGAACTAATCCCAAAGACCTAAAAGTTAACACAACTTTTCATTCTTGCAATCACAGGATACTTAAGGAAACGGACCATTGTGGTTGTGTTTATTGACGAACCCTTTTGGTCCGACACTCTTCAGGCAACCACATTGTTTCCAGTTTTGCTGTAATTACATCTCTTCTTAATCTTGCTATTTGTTTCACCTCCCATTATTCATGTTACTACAGTTTATTTTTGTAAAGTATGTCATGAAAATCGATTACGTTCAAGCTTGCACTCTTAATGCAGTCATCTTCAATAAGTCTCAGTCTACCGTTTCAACTCCTCGCCTATTTCTTTTGATAGAAAACTCTTCCGGTTCCCAGATCTCTTCACCCACTTTCACCACGCTCCATACACCTGGAACATACGCACCTGCCTTTTTGCTGAACTCGAGCTGGTCATTCAGAACTGATGGCATGACATTTCTTACCTTAATTTCTCTTCCCTCCCTTCCCCCTTGCAACATCGCTCACTCTGAACTAACTGTACTGCGTCTTCTCGTATCAAACCTAATTTTGTAATTAGGCCCGCAAAAAGCATGGAATTGGTGTTGACTGGCGTACTGCCTGCGACAATGCTGAGGCTGCACGCCAGGTTTCAGATGTTTCCATCTATCGTCCCTTGGATCATGCCCTCAATATTGAACTTCAGGCGTGTGCGTTCACAATTGTTGCTAACGTTACTTCATGGAGTGCTTCCACTTTCCTTCCTTCCAACTACACATGGCCCGCTTGTACCTCCTTCCCAGAATCTGCTAACAGGATTGCCAGGACAGGCAAATTATTACTGCCAGTTTCTGCCACACAGATCCCATATCTTTCTACATTCAATTCAAAACTTTCTCCCCTTTTCCAGTCCGTTCTGCCTTTCATCAACTGCACCTTTGTCATTTTACGTCAAAGTAACGAACTTCCAGCCACTTCTTCTTGACGTGAAATTCCTTTAAGCGCATATTTCCCGTCAGGATGGTTTCAGATCTCTCCAGCTATTCATGGAAAAGAGGTCTGAACTGTTGCCATCTATCAACACAGTCGTACAATTGGCCGCACTTGCCCTCATACTGAACGAGTTGTCATTTAGCTCCGCTTTCTTCAGGAGAAACGTGTGCTCCATTCGGATTTAATTTTCCTCAAGTCCATTTCTGACCTCTACCCGACGGTCTATATCTCTATTTTCTTTTCTGAGGACAGGCAGGGCACAAATATCCATTACAAACCCACTGGCTCAAACGGTTATCTTGACTGTATCTTCCACAACCTATTTCCTGTCATGACTCTATTTCTTTCTATCAGTGTGTGAGTCTCCGTGGCGTCTGTTCTGATCTTACAAACATCGATAAGGGGGCCCCCAAAATGTTCACCTTCTCCCTCTTCTGCAGATTCCCCAGCACTGCAGCTGAACGAGCTCCAAACGAGATGTGTTCCATCTCCTGCACTTCATCTAATCACCCCTGTTTTCCCTTTGATACGATGTCCGATGTAATGGGGAATTGATTCACCTGCGGAACTGTGGGTGATAGATCTGATTGGAGACGGATCCATTCTCTGATGACTTAGTTTACTGAGCACCTTTTCCCTACAGATGCCGATTGCTCGACGTAGTGCCCTTTCTTTAATATCTAACTTGCCCGTTCCAATAGAAATTGTTGCGTTTTCCTCCAAAGTGAAAACAGAGGCAAAGTCTTGATTTATCATCTCTGTTATTTCACTGCTCTCCACTATTAACTCTCCAGTTATATTTTGCAAGCGACCAACATCGATCTTAGCGATCCACTTTAATTTAATCCACCGACAGAAGCCTTTGGTTTCCTATTCGACACTTTATGCTGGTCTCCTTTCGTAAATTACCCGAGTATTCTTTTATTTCTTTTTGAGTACCCCGTGTTTAAAATTGGAATTTTCCAAATATTCCAGGATGCCACTCTTCTTAGCCATTTGGTACACTTTAATTTTCGACTTGTTATTATCTTTGACCTCTTTGTGTAACCATGAATGTTTATTTATTGCCACTTTTACCGTCTTTCTCCCTGACTGGGATTTATTCAATTGTTGGGAATTGAGTAGCTCCTGAAATATCTACCACTGCACTTCAGCTGTAAAACTTCTGAGAATTCCTGCACAATCTACTCAGGCCAAATCTGTCCTCATTCCGATGTAATTTCCTTTGTTTCATGCCACAATACTCCTTTGTGATGTAATTTTTTCAGTCCCAAAATTAATTTCAAATCCTACCAGACTGTGATCACCAATCTTTGGAAGATCCTTAACGGTGATATCAAAAATTAATCTCGGCAAGTGCAAGGACTAAAGCAATTTGGCATATCTAATGAGGGATAGGTGCATTCAACGAATAGAAGAACCCCACAGGGCAATGAGGAACAAAGCGATCTGAACATAAAAGTACATAGATACTGATCGTGTCAGCACGGGAAGACACAATGGTGAAGAATGCATAAAATATGCTTGCCTTCATTAGCAGTGGCGTAAAATATAGAACATAGAACATTACAGCGCAGTACAGGCCCTACTTCCCTCGATGTTACATCACCCTGTGAAAAGAATCGGAAACGCATATGACAGAAACTATTCCATTCTCATCCTGAGGCCTGTCCAATTATCTTCTTAAAAGCTGACGAGTCTGCAACTGTTGCAGGAGTAAAGAAACTTTTTCTGATATCTGTCCTAAATCTATCACATAGAAAGGTTATGCCCCCTCGTGCTAGCCATCACCGTTCTACGAAAAAGACTCTCACTGTCCACTAGACCTAACCTTCTCATTATCTTATATGACAGCATTAATTCACCTCTTAACGTTTTTCTTTCCAACGAAACCAGCCTCAAGTCCTTTAACCTTTCCTCTAAGACCTGCCATTTATACAAGGCAATGTCTCCCCTGAACCCTTTCCGAAGCTCCACATCCTTCCTATAACGCAGTGACCACAATTGCCACCCAAGTGCGGCCGAGTTTTGTGCAGTTGTATCATAACCTCATGGTCCTGATAGTCGATCCCTCGACCAAAAAAAAATGCCTTCGCAACAGCCCTTGCACTCTGAATGTCAACTTTGATGGATTTATGTTTTATGCTCGTTACCTTTCGTAATTTCACCGAGATTTCTCTGCTCATTCACACTACCAAGAATCTTACCATTCGCATAGCACGCTGCATTCATGTCACTTCTTTCAAAGTGTATCACCTCACACTTTCCGGAATTAAACTCCATTTGCCACCTCTCACCCCCGCTCTGCAGCTTATGTATGTCCCACTGTAAATGACAATATCTTTTGGTACTATTCACAACTGTACCAAACTTACTGTTGTCCGCAAATTTACTAACCCATCTTTCTCCTCCCTCATCCTGGTCGTTTATTAAAATGATGAACAACAGTGGACCCAAACCAAATCCTTGTGGTACACCACGAGTAACTGAACTCCACAATGAACATTTCGCATCACCCACTACCTTCTGTCTTTTTTCAGCTCGCCTTTTTCCGATCCAAACGACTAAATTACCCACAATCCCATGCCTCCTTATTTTGTGCAGCAGCCTAACATGGGGAACCTTACCAAACGCCTTACTTAAATCCAAATGCACCACATCAACGGCTTTCCCCACCTGTTTGGTCACGTTCAAAAAGAGCTCAATAAGATTCGTGAGGTACGGCCTACCCTGCACAAAACAGTGCTGACGATCCTTAATCAACTGATTCCAATGCAGCTGATTCGAAATCCTATCTCTTTTAACCTTAACCAACACTTCACACACAAGGAAGTAAGTCTCACTGGTGTATATTTCCCAGAGTTGTCTCTACTCTCCTTGAACATGGGAAAAGCTTTTGCTATCCTCCAGTTTACTGGTCCTATTCCGGAAGACAATGACAACGTAAAGATCAAAGTCAATGCCGCAGAAATCTCCCCCCTTGCTTCCCAGATAATCCCAGAATAAATCCCATCCAGCCATGGGGTTTGTCAATTTTCACACTTCCTGGAATTTCAAAAAACCTCGTGAACCTGAGTCTCATCTCGACTCGTAGCCTGTTTCTCAAAATTCTCCTCTACAAAATTCACTTTTTCCCAGTGTGAACATTGCCAAAAAACAATCATTTCACACTTCCCTTATCACCTCTGACTCCCCACACAACATCCCACTGTTGTCTTTAATTGTCCCTAATCATATTCTAGTCATTCTTTTATCACCTGGAAATCTGTCGAAAGCTTGAGAGTTTCCTCTGATCGATTCCGCCAACAAACTTTATGCCCCCACTTCGACCATCTTAGTTCTGTCTTGAGATCTTTCCGGCGACCTTGAAACTCTCAATCGCCTGCTTATCTTATTCTAACATAAGCCAACTTCATCCTCCTTGCCAGAGACTCAACTTCCTCAGTAAACTACGTCTCCTGCACTCGACAACCACTTTCCTGTCTGACAGGTACATACTTAACAAGGACAGACAGTAGCTTTCCTTTTAAAATCTCCACATTTCTCGTGCCTATCCTCTACAGTTTCCTTCGCCATCCTCTGCATCCTAAATCTTGCCTAAACACATCCTAATTGCCACTCTCCCAACTGTACCTTTTATCCCCCATTGCATACCCTTTCATCACTAAATTAAACATGACCGAATTGTTGGCACGACCACCAAAGTTCTCACCACCCTCTAAATCTAACACCTAGCCGAGTACATTGCCCATAGCCTCGATCTTTTTTGGATGTCTTCCATCCAAAGTACTTCAAACATAGCATTCACGGTCAATATTTGGGAAGCTGAATCCCCCCACAACAACTCCACTGTCATTCTGGCTCTTGTCGAGAATCGTCTCTGCTAAACTTTCTTCTAAATCCCTGGAACAATCCGAGTATGTAGAAAAATCCCAACAGTGTGACCTCCCCTTTATTTTTTCTCATCTCAATCCATACTAGCTCAGGTGACGAATCTTCATATGACCTTCGTGCAGCTGCAATATTATCATAAATCAACAACGACAACCCCAAATGTTTTACCATCTTCTCTGTTCTTAATGATCCATCTAATTCCTGGAAACTGCAACAACCATTCCTCTCCCTGTGCTACCCATGTCTCACGACATCAAAACCCCAGGTATTGACACATGCTGAAAGTTCATCCACATTCTTCCGCATGCTCCGGGCGTTGCAATGGACACATTTCTTGCTTGCCAGTGCCCTCTAGTGACCCTGAAATCTTATTTTGGACATCCCTCCTCTTGACAACCTTTGCACTCGACTTACAGTTTGACTTCACATTTCTCTGCTGAATAACTTTAAAACCACCCAAAGAGCATTAGTAAATTTCCCACACCACCCCCCTCTATCCCCATCCCGCCCTCCACAGGATACTGATACCTGTTATGGACTAGGCCAGAAAACTCAAAAGCATTTATCAGCAGGCAGCCCTCGTCCTAAACTTTGCATGTTGTTTCGACAATTGTACATTGAAAATTACTCTGTGTAATATAACTAGGTTGAACACTAGATTTTTAAACAAAATTACACAATGAAGCAGAAAGAACAGAATAAAGAACCCATACAGAACTAAATCTATTCAAACTAGACTGAATTATTCTTTTGCAAATACACTCAACAGTGCCAATAAACAAACTCCATTTACAAACCAGAATACAAGTTTACAGGTTGAAGTTGAAGGTAGAAATAGACAGAGTTTCCACACAGCTCCCTGTTGAACTTCTCACAAACTGCTTAGCTCACCTCATTTTCCTCATACAGATTACCTCTAAAGCATGACGACTTTGGTCGATAACCTCATCTGTTTATATATAAACAAAAGGCCTGTCAAAATTCTTTTCAACTCTGTACCAAACCAGACTGACTGGAGGCTGACCCAGTTTATTGTTCCTCCGAAAAAAAAGACAAGGACCTTTTCTCCTTGAGCTGCTGAACAACTTCGAAAAAAGAAGTGACTGGATTTGTGACATCTCCCCACCCCCACCCCCCTTTAAAATAACCATCAATTCCAAAAGATGCCTTAATTTTTAACCATTCAAAGCTCGATTAGTCGTCTAAACACACATATACACTATTTTAACGATAACCATGCAAACCTGCACAAACACATGCAAATTCAGGCGGCAGCACACTCACCACCAAATGCCAATGTATCTCATTCGAGTCTCGGCAATGCATCAGCAATAATGTTTTCGCGACCTGCCACATGCATAATTGGCAAGATGAATGTCTTCAGAAACAATATTTAGAGATGCTGGGGTGTTGGACTAGGGTGTACAAAGTTAAAAATCTCACAACACCAGGTTATAGTCCAACATGTTTAATTGGGAGCACACTTCCAGTTAAACCTGTTGGACTATAACCTGGTGTTGTGTGATTTTTAACTTCAGAAACAAGCACCATCGAAACAGTCTGGCATTTTTCCACAAGAGTCGATAAGTTGTTATTGGTAAATACGGTTTTCTCAGATGCATTGCTACTGTTATAAAACATGAAATGTTGCAATGCCAACACCAAGGTTAAAGTCTCCTTCGCCACCATCAAAGATTTCTATTGATGAACGTTCAACTTCCTGCAAAAATATCCGATGGGTCTTTATAATTTCCTCATCACCTTCCTGCAGGAGCACAACACCGACACCAATATCGCTGGCATCAATAGTCACCCTGAAAGGCTTCTTGTAATCCGGTGTGACTAATACTGGGCAGTGGTTAATGCAGTTTTTAACCTATCAGATACGTTTTGACAGTCCCCGGTCCACTGCAAATTCTTGCCTTTTTGCAACAATTGCACGGTGGCTCAGTGGTTAGCACAGCTGCCTCACAACACCAGAATCCCAGGTTCGATTCCAACCTCGTGTTATTGTCTGTGTGAAGTTTGCTCCGGTTTCATTTCACAGTGCAAAGATGTGCAGGTCAGGTGAATTGGCCATGCTAAATTGCCCATAGCGTTAGACACATTCGTCCTAGGGAAATTGGTTCGGGTCTGTTACACTTTGGAGGTTGGGTGTGGACTGGTTGGGTCGAAGCGACTGTTTCCACACTGTAGGAAACATAATCCAAAAATTCGGGGAGTGGAGCAGCCAACTGCTAAGGTTGGATCCAAACCTTCAGTAAAATCACTCAACCCCAGGAATCATAATGATGCTATCTTTGTTGACAGTGTGGGAAATTCCCCCAATTACTTTCGAACGGGAATCTCGTCGGTTTATTTGTTGCAGCTCTGAAAGGAAATCAATGACAGAATCTCCTTGAGCCAAGCAACAACTTTTAATATAGAAAATGGACTAGCTTTGTGACAGTACCCCTCTGATTCAGGTGCAGACCATCCTATTCGTAGAGCACTCACCGATCCCAGAAAGAGATCCAATTATACAGGAATCCAAAACACTGCGTCCTGAACCAGCACTGTACCCATGTATTCAACCACTCTCCCTATTCCTCACCTCGCCAGAACGTGGCATGGGCATCAAACCGGAGATAACAACTCTGTTTGACCTATCTTTAAACTTCGACTCTGCAACCACCCCCGTTACGTGAATTCTGCATTATGATCCCTATCTCTCTTCCTACCTATGTAGTTGGTGCTTATGTAGACCATGACTTGGGTCTACTGCCTCTCCCCTGCAAATTTCCCAAAAATCCAATCAGAGACATCATGAACACTAGCACTTATCAGGCAGATAACGTGAGTCTATCTCGTTACCTCAGAACGACCTAACTTTTCCCCTACATATGGAGTCCCCAATGACTAATGCTGTGCTCCTCTTCCCACTTCCGATCTGAGCAATAGGAACAGTTTCTGTGCCAAAGACCCGAGCCCCATGGCTTGCTCCTGATAGGTTGTCTCTACACCCCAACAGTATCCAAAATGGCGTACTTGTTGTTGAGGTGAACCGCCACAGAGGATCCCGTCATTGCCTGCCGGTTTCAGTTCCATCCACTGAGGGTACCCCATCAACCTGCTTCTTGTACCTGAAGTGTGCCTACTGAATGTAACTGCTCTCCATAACCCGTTCTGCCTGACGAATGGACCGAATTTCATCCAGCTCCACCTCCAGTTCCCAAATCAGACGTTTTCTACGAGCTGAAGTTGGGTGTACTTCTTGCAGATACAGTTATCAGGGACACTGGCGGTAATCATGCTTCCCACATTCTGCAGGAGGAACATTCAACAGCCATGACTTCCATTCCCACGATTTTAAATTCCTAACGAGCCTACTGAAAACTAAAGGAGAGGGAAAAAGAGGGGTCACCTTCTCATTCTGGAGCGTAGAAAATTTTTTTTAGAGCAGGAAATTGGTGAGAGATACTATCTGAGTAGTGTTTCAGGTAAAACAGCCGCCCACAATAAAACGTATTTATACAGCAGTCCCGTGTCCGCTCTGTGTATGCACGAGGTAACTTTTTACACTCTACCCCTACCTTACCGTCTGGTCTCTGGTCCTCGCTGTCTCACCTTCAACTGCAACTGCCGCCTAGAAAATGAAGAACCCTGAACTCCAGAGTTTTTTTTAACCTTAACTCCTCCTTTTCCTCCTCTGCTCCTCGCTGTCACTCCTCCAAATGCTACTGTGACCAAGAAAATCAACAAGGATGGATGCTTATAAAATTTTGATGAGTTCACAGATGGAATACTGTGTGCATTTCTGGCTACCACACAATTGGAAGAACAAGATTATACTTTATAAGGTGGGAAGATGTCTCAATCCAAGCAATATTCTTGCGAATATCTTCCGCAACTTATAAAGTATGATCGCAGTCATTAGGAGAGAGGCGATAAGCTGGGGTTCTATTCCGTGGAACAGAGGAGGCTGATATGGGGATCAGATTGAGACATATAAAGTTATGAGAGGTATAAGCAGGTGCATCACGATAATCTCTTCCCAGAATAGAAATGAGGATGACCAGGAGCCATATCGTTAACAGGAGAAGAAAATCGAATCGAGATGTTTTACCTAGAGTGCGTAAGAAATATGGAACGCTTTGCCTGAGAGAGTGAGAGAGGCAGGGATTCTTGCAAAATTTACCACTTATCTGGATGACCACTTGAAATTGCAAAGAGTAACATGCTATGCATGTAAATGGGGGTTTGGCCGCTCGTTGCGTGTTGCACAACATAGTCCTGGTGGCTCTAAAAAGCCTATTTCGATGCTGCTTGGGACGATTATGTAATTCCCAAACAAAGAAAAACACTTTCTCAATAATCACTTCGTCCAAATATCCTTCAAATCAAATTTGTGTCAATTCAGTAACCTACCGCTTTTCGTAATTTTAGAGTTTTGAGCCCTGGCCTTGGTTATCTTTTCTCATAATGAAATCCGCTCATCTCAAGTATTAGTCGAGGAAACCTTCGCTGACCGTCTGTGATTGTGTTATTGTGTGTGGTTGTCTTTGTGAGTCATTGTGGGTGTTTCATTGCAAGCATGTGAAAGAACAACGTGCTAAAAGAGCAAAGCAAATGGCCACACGCGAGCAGACCTCATCCCACCAAGAGTGTTCCGATGATATTATAAGTCTTTAAACCAAGAAATATTTAGCCCTACACGATGCATTTCATTTTATTTCCTACCTGCTATATATGTGTACAAATCCGTTTTAAATTTTTCGATTGTATCCACCTCCACTATCTCCTCTGACAATATATTCGAGGTTCTAGCCTCCCGCTTGTCTAAAGTCTTGATTCGTGAATCTCCTTTAAACATTCACTTCTTTATTTTAACCGATATCCTTTCGTGACTGACATTTCTACACATCGAAAAAGTCTCAAACTATCCATGACATCTTTTTTTATATATAAATTACTGTCAAGTCACCTCTCAGCCTTCTACAATCAAGTGAAAACAAACCTAGTCGATCCATTCTTACCTCATAACTCATACTACATCATGGCAAACTATTTGTGTACCCTTCCCACAGCCTCCACATATTGCTATCAATATATGCAAAGGGATCTATTTAAAGTTCTGTATGGCTGCAACATGACTTGCCACCTTTTCTCTTCTATTCCCAGAACAAGAAAGCAAGCATGACAACATATCACATCTGTTGCAACATACTGGGAAATACGAACCCGTGCGAGTAGATCCGTTTCTTGTTAATGCTAATCATGGTTCTGCCATTTCCTGTACACTTCATTTCTGGATTTCATCTCCTTTAATGCGTCACCTCGCGTTAATATGGATTAAACACCATCTGCAACATCTTTGCTAACGTTGCCAAACTATATCACATTGAGTCGCCTGGCAATTCATCGCAGTCTCCTCATCACCATCTCCCCCAGCGTTTGTGTAACTTGCAAACTGACTAATCGGGTCACCAATATTTTCTTCCACATCATTTAAGATTGAAATATATAAAAATATTCCAAAATAATTTTATAAATGTACAATTCATTTGTAATCAATTATATAGGATGGATCAAATAGCCTCCTACTGTTCTCAGAATTCTGAGTTTTAGGATTCTATAACTAGAAAAAGTGTTAGTGGACAGACCGTGTACGTCAAGGAATTCAGTGGGACAGAGCAGGAAATCTTATGCTTACGCCCTTAATAATTTACATTTCAATCTTGTGGAAACGTCCCAACGTATAACTTCTTTCCATACCTCTCAGATTAATGTGATCTCCTATCAGGTCACCCTTTTTCCTTCCTCCTTTGAGTGAGTCAAGAAGTGTGATGCTTTAGATTATTCAACACTTTTACTCTCCAGTTCTCGCTGTCATCGGTAATCCTGGTAAATCTCCCTTTCATTCAAAGAGATAAAGCAGAAAGTGTTGCTGAGACTCAGTAGATCCGTGAAATCTGAAAAGGAAGGCTCAGAGTTGATGATGTGAGTTCAATCGGATTCTTCTTCAGAGTGTTGCACTACGGGCCTTCTCCGGTGTTGGACTTACAGCTGTGCAAATCAAACTTCCGAAGAAATTTGGTAATTTGATTGATTTCAGATATTCCATTACAATACTTGCATTTTTTAAAAAATCCCTATATTGTAATAAATAGCTCCGAAAAAGCGCAGACTTAAGACTGGTCGCTTCTTTACAAGAATGGAGTGGAACCTCTGGACAAGTTGCAGAAAAGTTTTACCAATACGCTGCTTGGATTAAAGGGGATGAGCTCCAAAAAGTGGCTGGAAAAACAGAGTTGTTTTCTCTGTAGAAGCGAAGGCTGGGGGAGTCTTGTTTGAATTCTACACAACAATGAACTATATAGGTAGTGTTCACAGCTACAATCTTCTTCCCAGTGCTGAAATACCTAAAACTGGAGGCGGGGTGGGGGTTATTGTATTTAAGGTGAATGGGGGAAATTTGAAGGGAGATATGAGGGACACTTTTTTAAACAGAGAGTAAGTGCCTGGAACACGCTATCGGATAAGTGGTGGAGGCAGAGACGATAAGGGTTTTTAAAGGGCGTTGGTATAAGCACATGGATGATGCAAGGTATTCAGTGACATGGACCAGGGGCAGTCAGAATTGATTAGTTTAATTTGCCATCTTATTTGGTACAACATTGTGGGCCAACGTTACTGTTCCTCTGCCATACAGATCTCTGTACAATGTTAAACGCTTTATATTATCTGTTCTATGTTGAACAAAAGATCTTCAGGCTTATTCTACGTGATCTTCCAATCCTCCCTCCACGTCTCCCACCAAGTTTTTCATTAAAGTTCGTTTGACAGGAATGTTTCCATATGCTTCGACAGTGGTTTCATGCTGTTAATGTTAAATTCAAATGACTCACTGTGCAAGGAGAGTTTCATCCTTTGACCTCTGTTTCCCTTTCAATTCTTCTACGTCAGTAACTTCAAAGCTGTCAATTTGCTGTCACCGTGAAGGCTTCACCTTTTTTTTCAGTGGTACACTTCGTACACAGGAGATTCTGCGTCTATTCTTACTATTTTTGCGTAATGGTTATTGATCTGAAGTGGGCAGTTTTTGAAATTTTCGAATCTCTTCTTGCAACTGAAGAAGCCCAAGCATCCAAAATGTTCTTTTAAACTAAATATATTCTGAGACTTGATGTCATTTTTCCAACTTTGCTGACGTCCAGTGCATCCGAATGGGATAAAATACGTCAGCTGAACCCTGACCAAACAATTGCCAAGCGTTATCACATCTTGCTTGGCTCTTGTTACACGTTGACTTCATATGTTTAGACAATTGCAAGGTGTGTTTACAGCCATGGTAACTTTATCTGTCAACTGCAAACGGATGGACCGATACACTATGGTCTCCTTCTGTGTGCAGGCAATGACTTTATTATCATGCTGATCAGATTTTCCCGTATTCATTCGTGGGATATCGGATTCGCTGGTTGGGTTCAGCAATTCATTGCCCATCCAGAGTTACATTTTAGTGGCGGTGGTGAGCTGCCTTCTTCAACTGCTGCAGTGAAGATGCTGCAGGTACATCTGCAATGTCATTAGGGTAGAAAGTGAAGCATTTTGACACAACCAAATAGAAGGAACGGCGATGTATTTCCGAATCAAAGTAGTGAATGTTTGGAAGCAGAATTTCAGGGACTGGCTTCCATGTCTCTCTGACCTTGTCCTTCTAGATGTTACACATATAGGTTTTATAAGGATTTGCGTGAGGATCGCTGTTGAATTTCTGCAATCTATATTGTACAGAAAACACACTGATGCTTTTGAGCGTCGGTGGTGGAGAGAGTGCACATTATCAAGCTGTTTTGTCCTGGATTGTGTCTCATATCCTGTGTGTTGTTTGAACTGCATGCACGTACGCATGTTCGGATAATTCCATCACACTCCTTACTCTACTTTCTCTCATACAAACGAAAGACATCTCTCACTGATCACGTCTTTGTGTCAAGATGAATGCGTGAGTTGTTGGATGTTTATTTAACTTTACCTTTTGTTTGTCTCGTTCAAAGTGTTGTGCCAAAATCTAATGATTTTTGATGATGAATTTGCAACTGTGTTGAAAACTTTGTTCCCTTTCAAGTGTTTTCAGGCAAATGTCCAGATTCATTTGAAGAATCTTCGCACGTATACCAATTCAGCTCCTTTACTTTCTCAACACTTATCCAGGCACAATAAGTTATGTAGAAATCTGGTTGCCTGATTGGAACAAATGAATGCCTGGTTATCTGTCCCAGATGGAACCCATTATTCAGTTGCTAATGCTGTGCGATTATGAGAATTAGGAAAGAAAAAGAGCTTAAGGTTTGAGCCTGCTCGACCTTTCTACGATATGACTGCCAATCCAATACTCTACATGTCCACTTCCCTGTCTTTTCGCGACAAGCTTTCATTCCCTGTCTGATCAAGAATTTACCTATCTCAACTTTATGTACGCAGAAGGATACTATCCGACACCTCTCTGCTACAATTATTTCCGAAGACACACAACCCACTACGAGAAGAAATCCTTCCTCATTTCAGTGTTAATTTGGTCCTTCTATATTCTGAGACTGTTCCCTCTGTTACCAGATCCTGTCAGATTGGAACCATCCTTTCAACATTTACCTTGTAACGTACAAATTAATAACGCTTAATTTTAAGCAGAGCAGTATTTATTTTTTAAACTCCAATGAATAAAGTTCAAAGCTTTGTTTCTGTAATAATCCCTCGATCACAGTGTTCATCCTAATGAACATTCAAGCCCCCTCTCATTTTTCTAAAAAAGATGATTGCTCATCAGAAGTATCCAGAATCTTGCGTTTATATTTAACAGGGTTATGAGCTTCCAAGCACAGATCTGAGTCGTTACTGTGTCCACAGCCGTCCACCCCTATACGATGGATTCACTTGATCAATGGCTCTGCTGCTGAACCCATCATTTCCGATCCTTCCTCAATAAACTCCACAGTTCCTTCCATCCATTGGTTTCTGCGCAGCATCGAACATCAGTAATCTGTAAAACATTCAAAGGAGAAGTATGGAGTTTAGGAGTAGGAGCAAGTCATTCCACCCTTCGAGTCTGTTGTAACATTTAATGAAATCATGATTAATCATCCAAATTAGTCCCATGTTGCTGATTTCTGCTCATGTCTCTGTCATTAATCTCTCTGACCTTCCAGCACATTCTCGATTATTTCTCTTCTACTGCCTTTCAGATATATTTGTGAAGAGATAACAAAGGAATGAAAAGTATTTACATGAGGAAAACCATAGAAAACTGTTTTACGAATCGACCCGTGCATGGTAAACAGAAGAGCGCCAGATAACCTGGAAGACTAACGGGATGTTGGTTCTCAGTTCACTGAGGTTTGAATAGAAGAATAGGGACTATTACTCGAACTGTACAGTATTATGGCACGCGGTAAACTCCTCTACCAATTTAAGCCAGCCACGCAGGAAATGTTCAGCTCGTGTCGTAATCTGTTAAAATTCGAAAGGCAAGGAACTATCCCAGATGGAACTATAACAATTTTATTCTTTAAGTACAACAGAGAATAATAAATTGCTTACAATTCTTTTCTCATAAACTGATCTTTTACATCACAGTCTACAGTACAGGGCCATAAAACTCCGGATTAAAATGTACAAAACACATCAACATTAGGACCATCGAATCATCTCCTTGTATCTTCCTCTGAAGAATTTCCTCGAGGTCGGTTTCGATGCTCTGCTACGCAAGCTTCTCAAAAACAGGGTCCTTGCAGATTGCTCTTTAAAGCTGTATATGTTTGTGCATGTCCTTGGTAGATCTTTTCCTAACTGTTCGAAATGTCTGGTTTTATACTCCAAAACATCAGATTGTTTCATTTGTTTTAATATTATCAAAAAACAAAATCAAATTTGATTGGATTTTGGAATCTTGGAGCATAAGTTAAATTGATTGGCAGAATGTGAAATTGTGTTTGTTTCATGATAACCCAGCTGGAACTATTTGTTTCCAAAGTGATACATTCTTACTTTGTTCAGGAGAGTATTGCTTTGTCAGTCCTTCCTAATTTTCAATTTCTTAACATACAGTACACATCTGCACCTTCATAATAACAAGGAACAGGTGAGACCATATATGGAGCAAAGTAGTCAGTTTTGGTTTCCATATTGAATTAAAATATCGTTTCTACGGGGTGACAAGGTAGGCAGGAATGAAATGAAGCCTAGTCTTAGGTAAGGTAGACTGGAGCATTAAAAAGCCTTGGCCGGTAGGATTAAGGAAAATGCCAAAGCATTCCACATTTATGTGAGGAACAAGAGGATATCCAGAGTAATGGCAGAGCCGATCAAGTATACTGGAGGGACCGTATGCCTGGAGATTGGGATTTCCTTAAATGGACACCTTGCTTCAGTATTCACTGCTGTGTGGGAAAAAAAAATACTCGAATAGTTTGATGATATAAGGGAGGGTCTGGTGGAAATTTTGGAAAACCTGAGTATTAATAAGTCATCTGTGCCAGACGGGATGTACCCAAAGTTGCAACGGGAAAGGAGGGAAGAGATTTATGCGCCTCTGGCTCGTTTATGGTGAAGGTATATACGCAATACAACGATCCTCCTGCTCCTCAAATGCTGCCTGTCAGCAGCACACTCTTGAGAGGTCTACTTAAGGCTGAGTTGGATAGAATCCTGATCAGAATGGGAAATCAAGCGGTCCGTGGTCAAGGAAGAGATCATGAGGAAAATTGAGATATCTATGTACCGACTGAATTTTTGTCGATGTTTGAATAGCCGAATGGCTTGTGCCCACCCCTGTCTCTTCTAATTACCTGAAATAATATTTCAAGAATTGCTTATTTTAAAATCATGTGGTGGAGTTTCAAAACATGCACTAAAAAAATGGTAGCTCTGGTGTAACTGAACTATAACTGCCTTCTTTTCTTTTGTTCCTCACAGCGAACATAGGGACGATTGTCGCCCTGTGTCTCCAATTGTGTTGCATGCTATGTTACGGCCATATCTTTTGCAGACTCACTGATCATCATTCTTGATCGAATTCTGAGACATATACCATTGATTATTGAGATAGATTTTTTTGTTCATACTTTTGAATTTCCTTATCTGCAATTTTAACTCTACCTTAATATTTGCTGTCACAGATTGGTTTATCATCACGTTCAGTTTTGACTGATTTGTAGCCATTTTGCCAGAAGCTGAAATTTAAGTACTTCACCGAAAAAAGTGGCATACATTGTTCTTGGAACTGTCACTGTATTTCATACTAGCACACGCATGTTGGTTCAGGAATTTTCCTTGCGATTTTGACATAATCTAGGTTGTGGTACAAACGACAGTTTGGGCATCAATTGATTTCCTTGACTAGTTTCTAAATCCTGAAATGCCATTTATCCCGCTTCTGCTGATCAATGCCTTCATTATCAGATACATCACCTTGACCTGCTAAACTCGAACGAGACACCCGGTGTCCGGCAGTGGGGAACGCCCCACCGACTCTGAGATGCAAAGTCGAAGGATATCAATCATCTTACGGTTAGTTGTCTCGCGAACTTTTATATTGGTCTGCTTCGTGTTTATGGTGTATTCGATATGGAATGCAATGTATGTCATTGTCTATGAATCTCCATATTTAGATACTTATCTACTCGAATTCGGTTTAATGTTTCAACTCCTCACTTTCTGCACAAATACTGTTATTTATGCTGTGACCCAGACTAACTTCAGAAAGCAATTAGAGGATTGCATGGAAAAGCCCTTTTACATCAATTACTAAATTAATAAAATCTTCAAAAGAGGAGTTGGTGGTAAAATTGATACATTTTTATACAACTAACTTTTCTCAAATGCTCTCTCACAGGTTCATGTCTAGATATCACACAACACTTCGGTCTCATCTCGTGTTAGTGACAGAGGCACAGTGAGTATACGCCTTCATTCCTTTGTTGCCCACATCATGATCCGTCTGCTCTCCCATAATTCAGTGCAACAGAGGAAGAACAGTCAATTAGCTTCCTGCAGCAGTGAGTTCCAACTCACTGTCAATCAGGACTGATAACTTTGAACAGGTTAGACATTATTGTGAAAGTTGTCTTCATTGATGCTTGCATATTTGGTGCATTGATGATGGTTCAGTGAAGATATCCAAATGATGCCGACAATTTCCCGTCAGCTCAAGAACATTTTTTTTACACCGAAGGAAAACGGCAGGATATAAATGTGGGTTGAGATATACGCAGAGTTCAATCTCAGAAAGACTTACACAAATTTTGAAAAACGGACGTTAATGCATTCTGCAGTGATCTCCTTCATAGGCCCAAAATCCCTGTAAAGTTCTAATTCCGCCTTCGTCTTCAATTTTATCCTCAACATTCTTCTTCCCTTATATTCCATAAATGCTGTATCAATTTTAAAAAAAAACAGACTGAACTGTTGTGACTCCATGAACGCATAGAATCCCTGCAGTGCAGATACACGCAATTCGGCCAAACAAGTCTGCACTGACCCTGGGAGGATCATCCGACCCATATCCATTCCCTTTTCCTCTTCCCATAACCTCGCATTAGCCATTGCTAATCCACCTACAAGCTAATCGCTGGACAGTAAGGACAATTTACCATGACCAATCCATCAAAACTTCACATCTTTTGCTCTGTGGGACGAAAGGTGATCACATAGCAGAAACTCACACTGAAAAAGGAACAACTTGCAAAAACCACGCAATTACCCAAGGCTGCAATCGAAGCTGGGTCCTTGGATTTGTGAAGCAGTGGTGCTATCCAATGCATCATAACGCTTTCGTTGCTATTCAGCATTTCAGTGACTGAAATTTACAGTGTATGAGGCTGTTAAAACTATCACATCTGTAGTCATTCTACAATGAACTGCCCAGCTTATCACACTGTCCAGCCACATATCTGTCCATCTCACAATTCATTCTTTTCAAATAGTTACACAGCTGTCTTATGAGACATCCAATGGAATTCTTCACAATCACTCTACCAGGCAGTACATTCAAAATCCTAAAAAAAACCTCTGTGTTATGTCATTCTTCGAAACTAAAACTTCGCCTTCCTGGTCCCATTCAGGGGTGGCATGGTTAGCACTGCTATCTCACAGCAGGAGGGAACTGCGTTCGATTCCCACCTCGGGTGACTGTGTGGCGATTTGCATATTCTCCCTTTGTCAGCGTTGGTTTCCTCTGGATACTCTGGTTTCCTCCCATTATCCAAAGATGTGCAGTTTAGGTGAATTGGCCACCTAGGTTGCCCATAGTGTTAGGGATGTAAATGAGGGTGGAGATAAACGCAGAATTGGATCTCAGAAAGACTTTCTCAACTTTAAAGAAAAACAGAGGTTAATGCATTTTACAGTGATCTCCTGCACAGTCAGGGAATGGGTTTGGGTGAGCTACTCTATGGAGGGTCGGTGTGGACTTGTTGGGCCGAAGGGCCTGTTTCCATACTTCAGGGTATCCAATTATTCTACTAAATCTCCTTTGAACTCACTCGAGGGCTTCGACTTTCAATCCTAATAAAGTGCGCAGAACTGTCTGCCAAAGTTTGCCAAAGATTTATGCAGACGTAGAGTTGTGGATTTATACTCAATGTCCCTCTTTACCAGAATCGCATAAGCCTTCTTAACGAGATTTCAACTTGCCTGGCCAGCTTCAGCGAATCATGCACTTGAACCATAAATTTCCTCTACTCTAATACTTACCTCAAAATTCAGAACACGTGACACATTTCCAGTTCTCATACCCTTAACTATTGTCCACTTCAGATCACCTGACTATTTTCAGTTCCGACCAACAGAACCATATTGCAGTTATCATCCCCTTAGCCTCTTGCCACTTCTGGTCCAAAGCCACTCTCCCCCAGCGCTGCCCCTTTTTCAAACAGTTTTCTGTTTTGTCACATTTCCATACTTTATTACTGAAGCCTATTTCTGTTCTAAGACCTTGAGCACAAATCATAAATCACAGAATTTCCCATTGCCGAAGAACATTATTCCATTCATCGTGAATGTATCGCGTACTAAAGAGCTGCACAGCTGGTCACATTCTCCGACCCTCTACTCAAAGCCCTGTGAATCCAACACTTTTAATTATATGTCCAGTTCTCTTTTGAGACCTCATTTGCATTTCGCGCCATAAATTGTCTCAGAAATTGCATTCCTAATTTGAGTGAAGAAGATTCCCCTCAATTCAATCCAAGCTCTCTTACTAACAATCTTGAGATTATGACCTCCAGTTACTGTGATCCAGGGGAATAAATAACAGGGAATAAATAACATTGGCATCCCAAAGAGTTTCATAATTGAAGTCTTTGTGCCATCATGAAGGCACCTTAGGAGAATGGCCAGACAAGTAATTACATACTTAGGAACTGAATGATTTATTTTCATGGTAGGAATGATTTGCCTTGCGCGTTCCCTCTCCTTCACTTGTCTTTGATGAATATGTTCGCGAGGGCCGAAGGGGCTGTTCTGCACTGCATTGTTCTATGATCTATAACCTGGTATTGTGTGATTTTTAACTTTGCACACACCCCAGACCAACACTGGAACCTCCAACTCGAGTTCAGTTGTGTTCGTCTCATTACACAATAAATGTGAAGTTTTCGTGTGAGTGCAGAGGAGATTTACCAGGATGCTGCCCAGATTGGCGGACATGTCTTATGAAGAAAGCTCCAGGAAGCAAGATTTTTTTTTCTCATGGAGCGAAGAAGGATGAGAGGATACTTTAGAGAGGTGTACAAGATGATGAGAGACTTAGGTAGAGTGCATAGCCAGAAACCGTTTGTCCAGGGTTGAAATGACTATCACGAGGGTGCATAATATGAAGGTGATGAGAGGGAGATTGAAGGGAGATGTCAGAGATATTTTCTTTACACAGAGGGTGTTGGGAACTGCCAGCACTGGTAGTTAACTGTGTCTCCTCTCTTCACAGATGCGGTTACACATGTTGACTTTCTGCTTCATTGTATATTTTTATAATCTTCCTAAAGACAGTGCTGTACACATCGAATTTGCTGAAAACTAGTATTAATGAGTCGGAAAACCCAATTGTATAAAATGAAATGTGACAACAATGGACTGAGTGTGGGCTGTTTCGTTCAAGGGATATCAGTTGTGTGGCAAGTGTCATGTCAAATTTCACATTGATGTCCTCTGTCTTAATGTGTCCATACCTGACCATATTCTGATGCAATAGTGAAAATGAACAAGACATGTGAACATACCGTTCCTTTGCTGCAAGTTCATTGATGCTTTCAATCAGATGTCTTCGAACTTGTTGCTGCAATTGAGAAAAATGTTGTTGTTGCAGATGCACAACCATCAGGGTGTCTTAGATCTGAGTGCTGGATGTGCTGTACTTCCTGAAGTAGGTCTTCCTCACTCAACAAATGCGCAGGAACAGACAACTGTACCTGTCAGCTGTCAAAACCGAAGCAACTGCAGGTATGTTAAATGGGTGGCACAGTGGATAGCACTGCTGCCCCAAAGCACCAGAAATCCGGGTTCAATTCCCGCCTCAGGTGATTTACAGTGTGGAATTTGCCCATTATCCCTGTGTCTGCATGGGTTTTCTCTGGGTGCTCCCTGTTTTCTCCCACAGTCCAAACACGTGCAGGTTAGGTAAATAGGCTATGCTAAATTGCCTGTAGTGTTAGGCTCCGGGGTAAATGTGCGGCAGCTGGGTGGACTTGTTGGGCCGAAAGGGCCTGTTTCCACACTGCAAGTAATCTAAAAAAAAGCAACTTTATTTGAAAAGGTTAGCAGGTGTGACAGCATTTCGGAAATCCAACACATTGAATATTGACAAGAAAGGTATCTAAAGCATTTTTTTCGAAAAAGACGTTACATTAAGACTTTCCTGAACTGTACCACTTTCTCTGATGAAGTCATTTTGCATATTTCTGTCGAGTTTGTCTCCAAATTAATATCCATGGACATTTCAAAACATTTTTCATCTCTTTTCTGACCTTGCTTTGCGTCGCGACATAAATACAGGGGTTTAGGAAACAATTAATATATATCAAGATATCTTCAATTTCCTTTGCGATAAATTCAGGGTCTCTGAACTTTCCTCCGTAATAAACGGTGCCTGTTAGTCTGATAATACCTAAAGCCATGACAAGTGGCAACGAGTGTAAGAGAAAACTTACCTTTATGGAGAATAATAAAAGTCGGGACATTCTGCGATTCTCCATTTCTGAGTCACTTTCATTCCCACTCCTGGAGCTCCGCAGTCCAGTGCATCTTCTGTTTTCTCGTACAATACGTTTGACAATTAATGAATTACACAAGACAATCAGAGAAAATGGAATCCAGACGATATAAGCACTATAAAGCCAGACAAATCCTATTCCTGCAGAAGGTGAAAAACATGCTTTGCTTGACCAGCAGCCCCACTGCACTTAGTTAATAATTTGTTCGAGTTCATAAGCAAACAAAACTGATATATCCTTCAATACGATTAAAACTGTGATGATTATTACAAGAGTGCTTGCAGTACTTCGGGTGCAGTATTTTATTTGAAGCATCTGGCAACAAATCACTTTAAAGTGGTCAAATGTGAAGGAGGCAGCAGTCATGTATATAACGACTCTGCAGAGAGGCGCAATGAACAGGAATGACCAAGGAAAGTGATAACTGAAGATGCTGTAGAGTATTACATTGTTGATTACGACCAGTACATCTGTTGCCAATATGAAAACAGTGACACATTTGGAAAGGACGCATTTTCTCTGTGAAATAATCCAAATTGTGGCCAAGTTCGCTATGATGGAGAGAAACAGCAGTGAGTGATATACCAAAGAGGAATTCATGATAATATTCAGGACAGAGCCTCAATATGGACATGCAGTCTTTTTATTATTCGTTAACAGTTCAAGAAAAGTATTTAGTACATGAAAGCACATTATTATCACACCAACATTCGTTTTAATGAAATCAAAGATTTGAACGCAAGGTTCATACAATGATAGAACCACTCCAATGTGAAAGCAGGCCGTTTCACCCAAAAGGTCTACACCAAAGTTCAGAAGACCATCCTGCACCACACTGTAATCCTCCATATTGTACGGCTGACGCAGCAAGCTTGCACATCCCTTAACACAATGGCAATTGCAAATGACCAATTCATCCACTCTGCTTAACTTTGCCTGCGAATGAAAATCGGAAAGTCGGAGGAAACTCACACAAACGCAGGGACAACGTTGAGAGGTGACATAGCCAGTCGTCTGAGGTAGTTTTGAAAGCCAGGTTCCTGGAACTGTGAGGTAGCAGTGCTAACCACTGAGCCACCGTTGATCAATTAGCTCTCAAAATTCGTTATTATAAAACATTTGCACAGAAGATATTGATAACTTGATTCAATGTGCGGATAATGTATCAAAACTTGGATAGGGATGAACATAAATATATTATCGTGCCTCACTGAGCGATCTTGTTTAAAAAGGATAGTTGAACTCCCTCTGAATCGAGAAACCCTGAAGCGAATCCAACTATTCCAGCCGTTTGTAAAACATTTCTGAATAAGCTGATTGATAAAAATAGCTTTTTAGCAATGACGCGACTCACCATGAAGAGCAAAAAGTGTATGAGCAGGGTAGTAGATTGCTTTCACTAGCTGATTTGCAGGCTTCATCATTTTGTGAGAGAGTGAGTGATTTCTGCCGAGTTTAAATATACCAGTTTGGCATCTCAGAGGCATGGAAGTAAATCTATATTTATGCATGCATCAAAATTTCGGGGAATCAATCAGTTATATTATTCACATGAATTGCCCGTCATTTCACAAATAAAGAGTCAGGTAAGTTTCCGTTTGGCTGAAACAACAGATTGAAAGAAACAAGAAATTCAAAGCATGATAGTCTGATGTATACCTATTGAAATGGCAATGAGAGCTTTATTTAAGCCAAATTGGTCTGTGGCGTACCTTTCCTTTCCAAACTTCTTCTGATAGTCCATTATGCATCAATGATCTGCTTCAGACCAAAACCCTCCGAAATATCTACACTCTTCCATTTCTTGCATCTTGATAATCTGCCACTTTGGTCACAGAACATTTGTGGGCGATTTTCCTCAGATCTTCGAAACTTTTTATATCTCTGTGTTCACTCAGGCAAGTTGTTCTCCGAATGTTGAATTGCAGGCAGCATTATCCGCGTCCTCCCGTGCATCATTATCACTTTGTATGCCGTCACCGATCCTACTGTCTGATGCATTTTGTCCATGGTAGTCGATAGTGCTTCAGGTGCAGTGTCTCATCACTTCTGATATTTGCTCAGGGCCTAAAAGCTTGCAAACAATCTTATTGATAAATGGATATATCTCATAATTTATCACATTTACTGTCTGTTCAATGCAGCTTACCAAGCTCTACCACTTTCTCCTGGAAGATTTTAACCTACTGCGAATCCTCTGACAAGGATGCCTTCCTTGAAGAAGCTCTCTTCCTCACTCTACAAGAATTTCAGTGAGTCCCTCTCTCACGGCACACCCCAGGTCATCAACGCCCCTCCCCCAATCCCTCCTCCCTACCTTTTATCTTAATCTGCTTGGCACACTTTCCTCATTCCTGAAGAAGGTTTCATGCCCAAAACGTCGATTCTCCTGTCCTTAGATGCTGCCTGACCTGCTGCGCTTTTCCAGTGACATATTTTCAACTCTATTTAATAATTTACTGGATGCAGTGAATTGCTAGTTTTACCGTTTTTCCTGGGATACTGTAACAATCTACAAATTATCTTTGCATATTCTGCCTGATAAATGTATGTGTCCCTACACCACACCCCTCCCACACCCCCCACCCCCACCCACCATCAACCCCCGCCCCACCATACGGAATTCTATTCCGTGGAATGTCCAAAGGTTGCAGGGCAAGCCGACAATAAAGCTGATGTTAGACCACAGATTGTTTGGTCGGATAACATTCTGGGGAGAATCGAATCGATGTTGATGTGAATTCATTCACAGGAACATGTTCTCAACAGGGTTTCAGCTGCTGCACTTAATTGTAAACGATTTATATTTTATCACACAACAAATACCCCCCCCCCCCTCAATCATCTATCAGGAAATTTGCCAGTTGTACCAAGTTCTTCTCCATCTACTTAATTCCTTGCAATTTCATTCGGAATCATTATTTTTATTCTCAAATATGTCTTTTCGTCAGCCGTTTTCCCGAGCGCTTCTGTGTTTACATGTTTTCTTCATCTTACTGGCTGGTTCACCTCCAGCATTCATGCTACCACAGACTTTTCTTTTGCAAATGATGGCACGCAGATTGTAAAGGCTCATCATTTCTCACCTCCATGCTATCGCCTTCAACGATAGACAGGCAGAAGGCTGGAAAAATACAATAAGCCAGGTAGCATCAGGAGACGGAGAAGTCACCGCTTCAGTGGAAACATTCTTCAGGACTGTGTGTTTGCGGTGAGCTGCAGATAAAAGGGGTGGGGGTGGCAGAGTCGTGTAGTGGGGATAGGTGAAGACAGGTAGAGGTCAGATCTGGCTCGTCAATTTTTTTTGGATTAGATCGCCTATAGTGTCGAGACAGGCAGCACGGCCCAACAAATCCTCTGAATATTAACCCACCCAGACCCTGATTAACGCACTATCATTATGGGTAATTTGGCATGGTCAATTCACCTGGCTTGCACGTCTTTAGAAAGTGGAGCACCCGGAGGAAACCGCCACACACACACACACACACAGGGGAAGAATGCGTAAACTCCATACAGACAGTCAGCCAAAACGGGAGTCGAACCCAGGTCCGGGGAGCTGTGAGGCAAGAGTGAGAACCACTGAGCCAACGCACCCGTTGGTTGTAGGGGAGCAGTATAAAGAATGGGAAGGGAATCAAAGGTTAGGGAATGAGATGATTCGAAATTGGGCAACACAATGTTTAATCCAAAAGAGAATATGCTGAAAAATCTCAACAGGTCTGGCAGCATCTGTAAGGAGAGAAAGAGCTGTTGCTTCGAGTCTAACTGACCCCTTGCTAAAGAAGGGCTTTGACAAACGGTTAGTTAGATTCGAAACGTCAGCTCTCCTTATAGATGCAGCCAGACCTGCTGAGATTTTCCAGCATTTTCTCTTTGGTTTAAGAGCTTTGACAAAGGGTCAGTTCGACGCGAAACAGCACATCTTTTCTCTCCTTACAGATACTGCCAGACCTGCTGAGTTTTTCCACCATTTTCTCTTTGGTTTCAATGTTTAATCCTCACAGTTGTAGGCTTCCAGGCAGGACATGAGGTGTTGTTTGTTCAACTTCTGCTGTGTTTCAGTTCGGCAAAGGATGAGACCAAGAACGTCATGTCGGAAAGCGAGTAGTTGGCTGAATTGAAATGGCCAGTAACTCTCATGAACTCTTTGAACTCAATGCCTTTTTCTTTTGAAAAGAACCACTCCCTGTTCACCAACTTCCAACGTTTCTCTTCCACCTGGAACCCTCGTTCGGGCCTTTTACTGGACTCGATGCATTCATTCAGAACTGTCAGCATGACATTTCTCAACTCAGTTCCTCTTACCTCCCTGACCCATTGCTACTTGTTTCACTATGAACGAACTGCGTTCAGTGTTCTCCATTAAGCCTTAACTTTGTAACGAAGCCAGCCACCTCCGGTGGTGCTTTGTTGTCTGGCATATGGACCTTGAAATCAGATATTTCCTCCTATCTCCTCATGCACCTTGACATCACCACGGATCTTCAAGCCATTCTGTTTACAATTTTTATGAACCTTACTTCACCTGGTGCCCGTCTTCAACATATTTACCTCCTCCCCAAAATCCACAAAGATGACAGTCGGGGAGACCTGTTATTTCTGACAGTTCCAGCCCGAGAGAACTCATCTCTTTCTCAATTCTTCTAGACGTTTTCTTCCGTTTCAAGTCTGTTCCGAATTACATTCCATGCTCCTCTGTCTTTGAACGTCGCTTTCCCCAATTTCCAGCCGCGTTTGATTTACACATGCATCACTTTACTCATACATTCCTCATCAGATGGTATCAGGTCTCTGCAGTTTTTTGGGGGGAAAATTGGTCTGAAATAACCCCAGCCAAAACCACCCTCCTGCTCTGGCTGAGCTTGCCATCAAATTGAAAGAGTTCTTTTAATACTTCTCACTTTCTTTAGGACAAATGTATGCTCCATCCTGCTCTCACATTCACCAAGAACATCTTTCAGTCCCCCTTTACCTTCCTCGTCATCTCTGTTTCCATTTCATGGGATTGATTTGCCAACGTACACTTTACACCCATTGACTCCCACAATTTTCTTGATGTAAAGACTCTCTTTCTCTCTATCATTCCGTCAGTCTCTGTCACGTCTGTTCTGACAGTGCAAATTCGATGACGGTGTCACCAAAATGTTCACCTTTATCCTTCAAAAAGGGAAGTGCATACAAAATCAAGAAGTTTGAAAGACGAGGAAAAGCAGAGGAAACAGATGGCGCGGGTGACTGTTTCATTAGAGGGTGTGATGGTGATGAGAGATAGCACAGGGGGTGTTTTGTCAGTGTTGTCTTTCAGGGCAGCGTGAGATTGCGCAAGCAAGGGGTACTTCATTTTGGATGGGGACGATGGAGCAGTGGGAGATGGAGCAAACTGGGTGTTTCACCGTTGGATTGTTTCAGGACTGTTGTTGGAGGTGATGGGGTGTCGAGTGGTGTCTATTTATTGGGTTTTAATTTGCGAAAACAGGAAATGCTAAAGAGGCGTCTGTTTTATTGATGTGCTGTTTTGGGGCAGCAGGACGGCAACAGATGTCACAAGGGGGCTACATTTAATTTGGGAGGTGCTTCCGGACAGTGGGGCAGGTGAAATTTTACACAGGGATGTGTTTCGTAGAGGGGCGTGAATCAGGACGGCGGGAAGTAGTACAAAGAGATCAGTGTTATATTGGAGGGGATTATCTCAGGGCGGTGGGAGGGTACATTCGTGGAAAAGGGGGTATTGGGGCGGCAGGGCTGGGGAGAAAATGCAAAGCGATTGTGTTTCATTGTGCGGGGTGTTTCTGGCTAGCAGGATAGAGCGTGTGAGGAGTTTTATTGTGAGAGATTTTGGGCGGCGGAAAAAAGGAAAAGGGGGTGTGATGTTTTGAAGGACGTGATTCGGGGCGGCAAGTATTAGCGTAAAGGTGTGTGTTTCATCGTAGGGAGTTCACAGGATGACAAAAGATGGCGCAGGAGAGGTGGGATCATCGGGAGGATGGCAGTGCAATGGAGAAAGCGCTCGCTGAGGCGGTTTCAGTGAGAGAGTGTTCCAGGGCTTCAGGAGACGGCGCAGTGTATGTTTCGTCCAAGGGCGTGTGGTTGATCGAGGTGGTGCTTGGGGGAGATACCACAAGTTTGTTTCATTTGTGAGTGCGTTTTGGATTGGCATGAGATGGCGTAACAGGAAGTGTTTCATCATGGGGCCTGTTTTGGGGTGATAAAAGATGTAGTAATGGTGAGTATGTTTCATTCGAGGCAACAGTAGATGTGGCAAGAGACAGTGCGTTTCCTTTCGGACTTTTTCTGGGTGGTGGGTCGGTGGGAGATGGCGCAAGGAGGGATGTTTCATTGGTGGCGTGTTTCTTGAAAGCAGGACACGTGACATAGAACCAGGGGAGTGGTGTTTCGGAGCGGGTGGGCAGAGACTGTAGGCAAGGGAGCTTTGGTTAGGATTTTTTTCGGGAACCGGGGAAATAGTCCTAGTTGGTTCTTTTGTCAGATGTTGTTTTGGGACAGTGGGTGACAGCGTAAGGTGAGGTATTTCATCCAGGATCTGTTCCGATGTGGCGGGGCAATGCAAATAGTGCAACTTGTTGGTTTTCATTATGGAATATCCAGCGTGGCCAGACATGTGCTGTATCATCGAAGGTGGTGTAGTGGAGTGGATAGTGCAAGAAGGGAGTGCTTTGTCAAAGAAACATTTTTGTGGCACGGAGTGGTCATGATGGCACAATTGATAGGTGCTTCATTGAGGGTTTGATTCTGGGCAGTAAATGTGGCACAAGCTGGTGGGGTGTTTGATTACGGTGTTTCCAGTCTGCAGTCAATGGCACAAGGGATATGTGTTTCGTTGGGGTAGTGTTTTGGAGATGGCATGTGATGGGGCATAGGTAAGAGTGCTTTGTTGCATGAGCAGCCAGTCATGGGGAGATGCCGCAAAGTGGTTGTTTCATTGACGGGGGAGGTGGGGCTGTGTTGACGGCACAAATGGTTGTATTTCGATGAAGAGGTGTTCTGGGAAGGGGGAGATGGCGCAAAGGGGTATATTTTGTTGGGGGCTGTTTCAGGACTGTAGCAGATATGGCTGGGAGCTTCTTCCGTTGTGTGGCAGGACAACGGAGATGTCAAGATATTGTGGTGTTTTATCCGGGGATCTGTTTTGGGATGGCAACATGAGGCAAATGGCCCAACAGTTGTTGATTTGTATAGGGTTTTATAAGGGCAGCGGGGTGGAGAAGATAAGTGTGCTTTATCAGGGTGTGCTTCGATGCAGCCGTTTCAGGTCAGTGGAAGATGGTGTAAGGGTGTGCTTTTTTGTTCGGGTATGATTCTTCTCCCAAACTTTGCAGTAGACGAACGCTCAAAGCTCGAGAATGCTTCCTTGTGTGTAGGTTTAGGGCTTTTTCAGATCGCGCCAGTTGTGCGCGTTCTGTCGTTGGGATGTTTCAGTGTGGCAGAGATGGCACAAGCTGTCAGTGTTTTGTCATGTGGTGTGTTTCAGGGCTGCGGGAGATGCCAAACGTTGGTATGGTATTTTCATGGGCTCGTGTCAGGTAGGCGGAATATGGTGCTGTACTTTTTTGGTTGGTTCTTTTTTGGTGGCCAAAGGTTGTAATTAAGTGGGGTTACTTGTCGGGGTGTGTTTTTGGTGATGGTGAGAGGTATATTTCTTCTGGGTGTTGGTTGAACAGTGGATATATAGCAAGGTTTTCGATCGGGGGGAGTGCTTCAGTGCAGCTGGGTTTAAAACAAGGGGAGGGCTGTTTCAACAGGAAGTGTTTTGGTAATCAGATGGTGTAATCTGTGGCTTTTTTGTTGGTCTGTGTGTGTTAGGCGGAGGGGAATGGAGCAAGTGGGATGTATTTCTTCCCTGTCAGGACAGTATGGTGGGGGCAGATGGCATGGGTGTTTCCTGGTCCAGGAGGGCAGTGGGCTGGGGTGGTGATGCAAGTGGCTTGTGGGTCGTCTGGCAGGTGTTTTGGAACAGAGGAGCATGGGAGATCGCGCAAGGGACTGTGTTTCATCTGGGTAGTTGTGTATCAGGGCAGCAGCGAACGGCGCAAGGGGTGAGCTTTTCTCTGGGGCAGTGTACTGCGCTGAAGTGCTACAATGCTGTTTGAAGGACATTGCGAGAAGGTGCAACTGGGGCATTTCGTTGAGGTGGCGGTGGGTTAGGTTAGATGGAGCAAGGAGGATGTGGTTTGCGAGTATGTGTTTGAACGTGGTGGACAGGGGAAAATGGCACAAGAGGCTGTTTTGTTGTGGCGTGTTTTGGGGCAATGGAGTGGTGACAACAGCGCAAGAGGGATATTTCTTTGGGGGTTTGTTTTGGTGCAGCGGGAGATGGTGCATGGTGTTGGTGTTCAGCCAGAGTTGTGGTTTGGTAAAGCAGGAGATGGCGAAAGGTGTGGGTGTGTTTCTTCGAGGGGCATGTTTCAGGATGCGGGTGATGGTACAAGGAGGTTGTGTTTCATTAGGGGATGTATAAGTGCAGTGATAGATGGGGCAAGGTGTTTGTTTTATCGACGGGGCTGTGTGAGAGGGTAGATGGAGCAAGAAGACATTTTTCATCGGGGATGGCAGGTCATTGTTGATGTTTCACCCAATTGCATGAGAGAGTGTGGGTGATTGCGCAAGAGATGCTATTTTGTTGGAGGAATGTTTTGGGGCTGTGATTGATGGTGAAAGAGGGCTGTGTTTGGTCGGATGTGTGGTTCACAGGGGAAGTGGTGGAATGCGGTAGTGCTTCATGGGAGGAGTATTTTGCGATGGTGGATTAGAGCACAAGAGGGTGGGTATCGTTGGTGTGAATATTGTGTACATGGGAAGTTGGTCCAAGGGCTTAGTGTTATATCTGAGACTGGTACTTTAGGGACACACAGCGTGCGAAATTGTTCATCAGGGGATATGTTTTGTCGGTGGTGTCTGTTTCAGAACACAGAATGGGATGATGGCACAACGGGGAAGTGTTTTGTTGAGGAGATGTTTTGGCGAGGTAGACGAGAGTGCAAGGGGAGTAGAGTAGGCGACAGAGCGTGGTAGATACCATAAAGGGAGTTGTTTAATCAGTGGGGCAGCTGGATGATGAGGAGTTGTCACAAGGTGGGGTGTTTCATCATTAGGATATTTTCGGTTGGCGATATATGAAACAAAGGGGGTTGTTTCCGTGCAGAGAGATGGCACAAGTGTTAGGTGTTCCATCTGTGTGTTTTCTTTTGGAGTAACAGAACATGGAATTTCACTGGTGTGTTATTTTGGGCTGGTGGAAGATGGTGCAAGGGGAGTGTTTCACCAGGACAGTTCCATTCGGGTGGCATGAGATGTTGTAAAGGGGGCGTGTTTCATCAGAGGGTTTTTTGGCTCGGCAGATGATTACTTAGGAATGGAGTGTTTTGGCAGGGAGTGGTTTCAGGGTGGCGAGTCAGAGGTGATTGCATAAAGCAGTGACTTTCATCAGTTTGATGCTTTAGAGAGGTAGGAGATGGAGCAAGGATTTTTAGTGTGCATTTTTGGTGTGTGCAGCACGCCTGGGCTGCAGATGAGACATGGAAGGAGTTGTGCATCATCGTGATTGATACAGGCCAGCTCAAGATGGAGCAAGTGGGGAGTTATTTGTCAAGTTGGGTATTTCATGGTGGCGGGCGATTCCACAAAGTAGGGTGCTTTGTCAGGAGATGTTTTAGGGTAGTGGGACGGGTTCACGCAGATGCTTCATTGGGGTTGTGTTTGGGCCAGTGGGAGGTGGTGAAAGGGGGTTCTGTTTCATTCTGGAGTTTGTTTCCAGGTGGTGGGACGGAAGAAATGGTGAAAGTGTGGTGTTTCATCCAGGGGTTGTGTTTTGGGACAGGAGTAGGTCGTGTAAGGGACTTGTGAAGTCTCAATGGGTGTGTTTTGAGGAACTGTGAGATGTCACGTTAGGGCGTGTTCTGTCAAAGATAATGGCTGGGCATGTGAAATGGCGCAAAGGGGCATACTTCATCAGTGAGTGTTTTCGAGTTTCGGGAGATAGTGTAATGGGAATGTGTTGCAACGGGTGTGTATTTCAGTGTGGCAGGAGATGGCACAAGGCAGGCGTTTCATTGTGGTTATTTCATAACGGCGGGAGATGGCGCTCATCAGGCTTTTTCATTGTTGTGTCCGTTTTGAGGCTGCAGAAAGGGGAGATGGCTCAAGGGGTGTTTCGTTGATGGTGCTTTTTTGGGAGGGCGTTTGGTATTTAACCATCTGGTCCTATCTGTTTTTATGTATTCGGTTGCTGAAAACAAGCCATGCTTCCCAATGCCTCAGAAACGTTCGTGATACTGCTAGCCCTGTTGCTGGCATAACTTCCACGCTGTTTTCTATCGATCATTTCAGTGTAGATTTGATTGGTCAGTATACCCCTAAGTAATCCAGACAAAGAGACGCTTGTGTGTCACCTCGTCAGTGATGTCCACATGAAGTGAGGAGAGAATACTCTTCAATTATTAATCGTTTCAGTAGTTTAGTATGATCGTCTTTACTCGCCCCCCCCCCCCCACCTTCATCCCACTATGTGAGAAAGGGTGATCCGTTCTTCATAAATGTTGTCGCAATGGGAATAAAACCCAGAAAAGAATGCGTGAGGACTCGTTTGATGGCCTTTATAACCTTCCATTTCCACTCGTCGTAAAAGCCAAAGTCACTCAGATAGGAGTCGGACTTCGTGACCCGATTAGGGATTTGGTAAATTGAAGCGATCTTGTTCTATCCCATCGTACGTTATAACGAGGTGCTGATAAGCCCAGCATTTCCTGTCTGTCTTTAGCTATCCCCTTTGGAAACTGAAGAGTGAGCTGCCTTCTTGAGCCAGTGGAGTCCATGAGCTATAGCTTACACATAATGCTGTTCAGGTGGGATTTCTAAAATTTTGACCATGCAACTTGGGCGAAACGGTTGATATATTTCCAAGACAAGGTGCTGTATGATTTGTGGGAGAAGATGAACGAGGAAATGGACAGTGCCGGAACAGGAGCTTTCGAAATTGTGAGGGAGTGAAGACGGGTGCAGAGAGGAAAAGTGAACAGCAGGAATACCAGCAATAACACGGACGTGTTAAGATCTGAGACGTGGACGTGTGATGGTGTGATTGAACATTTGAATGGTTGGTTAATTTGAATAAGATTGGAGAGTAGAGTCATGTGAACTCACTTGGAATTTGAACAATGCAAACACGTGTGAAAACATGTTGTAGAGAAGGAAACTTTTTGTGGTAGATATAGTCTTAAGAATAGTTGATTGGAAGCTGATCATCCACAAACGAAAAACTGGAATAACAGCACACATACCAACAGCCACTCTCAGAAAACAACTCACCAGGACAAAGGACCCGATACCCAGCATGAGCAAAACCAACGTAGTGTACAAAATCCCATGCAAGGACTGCACAAAACACTGCATAGGACAAACAGGAAGACAGCTAACGATCCCCATCCATGAACACCAACTAGCCACGACCAGCTATCGTTAGTAGCCTCACACGCAGATGACAAGCAACATGAGTTCGACTGGGACAACACTACTACTATCGGAGAAGCCAAGGAGAGAACAGCCAGCGAATTCCTAGAGGCATGGCATTCATCCACAGATTCTATCAACAAACACATTGATCTGGACCCAATATACCGGCCACTGCAGTGGACAGCTGGAACTGACAACCGGAAGCGGCAGAGGCAAACCACTATAAATGCAAGAGGAAACAACACAGAGCCGCTTCACAGGAGGCTCCCAAGCACTGAGGATGTTACCTAGGCAGGGGACGAAACGTCTGCAACACAAATTCCCAGCTCGGCGAACAGAACCTCAACAGCACTAGAATGAAAGTTCGTCCTTGAGATAAGTATTTGAGTTGGACCCAAAACGTGTGTGTGAGCATCTCCAGTGCATGCACAAAAATTGTTTACACATAGGAAATGCAGTCTCGTCTTGTCTACACCACCCTGGTCTTCTGGATGAATGTGGCCCTTTGTTTCAAGGGGAATGGAGTATAAAAGTAAAGTGATTTTTGATAAAATTGTGCAAGGCACTGATCAGACCTCATTTGGAATGCTCTGAACAATTTTGGGGCTTCTCTTTCGCAGGAAAGGTACACTGGCATTCGAGGTTGTTCAGAGAAGGTTTACCAGTGCTGGTCCCGGGTAAAGGAGGCTGTCTTATGAGGAAAGTTTGAATAGGGTTATGTTTTTATTCATTGAAGTTTTGTACAATGCGATCAGACCTTCATGAAACATTCAAGTTTCTTATAGAAAGTGAAATAACAGATGAGGTGAAGTTGTTTCCCCTTGTGGAAGAGTCTTTGTCCAGAGGCATCATCTCAGAGCAAGAGTTTGCCCACTTAGGACAAAGATAAGGAGGATTATCCTCTTTCAGAGTGTAGCGAAATGTGGAACACATTACTGCAGGTGGCTTTCATTGAGTCATAGAGTCCTATAGTACAGAGACCGCCCCTTCAATCCAATCAGGTCCTTGCTGATCTAATCATCCATCCATGCTGACCGCATTTCCCTGCACTTGGTCCATGTCCTGTTCATGTAATTTAACAAATTCTTTTCAAGATATGGTACTTCAGGGTTCATTGTAGCCTTTCTCTTCCCTCCTTAAACTGATGTCCTCCAGTTCTCGATTCACAATTGTGGGACAGGGCTCTCATGGTCTTATAGGATTCCTGATGAAGGGGTTGTGCCCGAAACGTCGAATTTCCTGCTCCTTGGATGCTGGCTGACCTGCTGCGCTTTAACCAGCAACACATTTTCAGTTCTCATGGTCTTATAGCCCTTTCTAAGATCCCTTCAGTGCTCTGCCTACCTGTCACTCTACGTTCAGAGAACCATGCACCTGAATGCTACATCCTTCTTTTGCAATACATTTCTTGAGACATTTAACATGGAACTCCTTCCTTGATTTGACTTTCCAGCATGCAAAACATCACACCTATTAAACCCCATTCGTTATTTCTCAGCCCATTTCCCCAGCTGCTCAAGGTTCTGCTACGAATACATTCCTTGGAGCATCGGAGTCAGACGGATGATGCATAAGAAGGGATTAGAGAGATGGGGGTCAGGTTTGGGAAAATGGGACTAGATTCGGTTTGGACATCTGATCAGCATATCTGAGTTGAACCGAAGTGTATGCATCGCTTAGTCTCCATGACTAAAAAAATTCTGATACTTTTCCAAACTATCCACAACTGTTATATTTTAGTGTCGTTTGTAAACGTACTAATCATGTCTTGGACATGTTCATGTAAATCATAGATAACAAACAGCGATGAGCCCAGCACCATTTCCCGAGGCACACTACTAGTCACAGGTTTCCAGTCTGACAAACATCCTTCCACTATTACTATCTGCTTTGTACCTACAAGCCAATATTGAATTCAATTTGCCAGCTTTCGACTGTGTGCGAGATTTGATTGTTCAGTACATTCAAGGCTGACACAGACAGATTTGTAGTCGATTAGTAATCAATGGTTATGGTCAGAAATTAGAAACGTGGAGTTGAGTATGATCAGATCACCATTAAACAGCGGAGCAGACGAAATGAACTAAATTGCCTACTTCTACTCCTGCATCTTCTGGTCTGTGTTCAGAAGCGATTCGAGTTTCAGTTTCCTTTTTATTGCCTCATGGGATGTCGCATGCCTGGTTGGATCAGACTTTATGGCCCAAATGAATTATTTCTGCTCTTATGGCTCTTTTTCAGCGCCTACTGTTTACCTATAGCTTTGCTTGAGGGGAGCGAGTAACAGACAAAGCTTAACGATCCTCATCCTGACTTTCGGCTTGTTCCTATTCTGCTTCTGATTCATTTCATGAGATTGAGCCGCCGTTTTAATGGAGGATAGGACTGAGAAATGCCTGTCATTTTCTGTTGTACCTTATGCCAAACTCCATGTTTCTTAACCACTTCACCTGCAAGGTATGTTTCAGTGAAATCTCCCTTCCTGTCTTTCAGTGAACCTCTTTGAGGGTGAAAAGAGCAGGGGAGTGTGTCATGGTGGGCTTTGGAGGCGGGAGCAGCAAGAGGTCTCCAACCTCTATCTCCGATGCAGAAAATGCTACAAGGCCCATTAAACTACGATACTGGGACGCACACAGGGCGCCATTAATGACAAGTGTCCCACGATCTCTAGCATAAACATGACTGCCAGCTGACTAAGAAACAAGCTGGCTGTGAGACTGTTAAGATATAGTGAACAGATACTGGGGTACTGTGTTAATCTGATCCCGTCCCTGATTCCCCTTCACAAGAAGGACGGGGTTGAAGCGTGGCCATAACACCTGAGATTGAGCCAGTATAATTTAAATCCAGAAACAGAACTCGTGAGTAGAAGAAAGCTAATCCATCCTTCGTGTATACACCCCATTCGATTCCATCATGGCCAATCAACTAATTCAGTGCAGTGTTCCTGCATTCTTCCATATACGTTTTCGCCCAGTGAGAACTTTCTCTAACTCCTCCTCAAACATTCGGTGTAATGTTTTGATCACTGCCGTTTACAACTGCACAGGATTCCACATGATTCCCATTTCGTGGGGGAAGACATTTCTGCTTAACTCAGTCCTAACTGATCCAATTTCTCGTCACACAGCAGTCGTGCCATCCAGGAATCGGTTTGGTAAATGTTTGTCATAATCCCGATACCATCAGAACTTCCTTTCTCAGATAGTGACACCGAATCTACACACATCAGTCTTCAGGTTTTGTCTCATCCTGTACCACAGTAGCACGTCTCTGCTCGTGCACTCGAACCCTCTCGCTATGAAAGCCAAAATGCATCTGTCTTTTCATCTGCAATCCTTGTCTTCAATAATTAGCGTACAAAGCCTCCCCACCTCTCCAACTTACCAATCTGTTATCATTCAAAACATAGCATACCTTATTTTATCCCAAAATGATAAACGTACATTCACCCACTTTATACTGCATTTGTCAGACATGTTCCCACTCATTCAATTTAGTCCAAATCATGCTGTGGCATTCTGCCCAAACGTCACAGCTCACCCTCCCAATTAGTTTTGTGTCATCTGCAAATTTGGAAAAATTACATTTATTTCCTTCACCTGAGTCATGAGTAGTAATCGTGGCCAGGTGATGTCCAAGCCCTAAGTATGTGTCATGGAGCAGAATGGGACGAAAAATTTTCCAGAAATCTTTCAGTTTCCTTTAATAATTATGATATTAATTTTATCCAGGGTCATGCCTATTTTCCAGTCCAAATAAAAATCCACATTAAATCTAAAGTTCTGCTTCACAAATTGATTGAAATCAGTGTAAAATCCTGATGAGTGTTCCTGTGTGTAATGTACTTTACTTTGGTAATGAGCAACATCAACATATATATGTGTGTGTGTATGTTACTACTTTTTGAGTGAGTGTAAAGATGTTTGAGGGCATGTGTGTATAA